>NC_086446.1:733024407-733111907 GCF_028390025.1 Pseudophryne corroboree
TGCCGGAACGGGGCACAGTCCACCTTAGATAGCCGTTCCGGGTGCCGGAAAAAGGGCTCAAACCATCTTAGACAACTGGTCCGGGTGCCGGAACAGGAGGCAGACCATTTTAGATAGCTGTTTCATGTGCCGGAATGGTGTGCAGGACACCCAGACAACCTTAGATAGCTGTTCAGGGTGCCTTAAAAGGCCGCAGAACACCTTAGATACCTGTTCCGGGTGCCGGAACAGGGCTCAAACCATCTTAGACAACCGGTCCGGATGCCGGAACAGTATGCAGACCATCTTAGATAGCGGTTTCAGGTGCCGGAATGGTGTACAGAACACCCAGACAACCTTAGACAGCTGTTCAGGGTGCCTTGAAAGGCCGCAGACCACCTTAGATACCTGTTCCGGGTGCCAAAACAGGGCTCAAACCATCTTAGACAACCGGTCCGGGTGCCGGAACAGGATGCAGACCATCTTAGATAGCGGTTTCAGGTGCCGGAATGGTGTACAGAACATCCAGACAACCTTAGATAGCTGTTCAGGGTGCCTTAAAAGGCAGCAGACCACCTTAGATACCTGTTCCGGTTGCCGGAACAGGGCTCAAACCATCTTAGACAACCGGTCTGGGTGCCGGAACAGTAGGCGGACCATTTTAGATAGCTGTTTCATGTGCCGGAATGGTGTGCAGGACACCAAGACAACCTTAGATAGCTGTTCTGGTTGCCGGAATAGGGCGCAGACCACCGTAGATACCTGTTCTGGGTTCCGGAACAGGGCTCAAACCATCTTAGACAACCGGTCCGGGTGCCGGAACAGTAGGCGGACCATTTTAGATAGCTGTTTCATGTGCCGGAATGGTGTGCAGTACACCAAGACAACCTTAGATAGCTGTTCCGGTTGCCGGAATAGGGCGCAGACCACCTTAGATACCTGTTCTGGGTGCCGGAACAGGGCTCAAACCATCTTAGACAACCGGTCCGGGTGCCGGAACAGGATGCAGACCATCTTAGATAGCGGTTTCATGTGCCGGAATGGTGTACAGAACACCCAGACAACCTTAGATAGCTGTACAGGGTGCCTTAAAAGGCCGCAGACCACCTTAGATACCTGTTCCGGGTGCCGGAACAGGGCTCAAACCATCTTAGACAACCGGTCCGGGTGCCGGAACAGTAGGCGGACCATTTTAGATAGCTGTTTCATGTGCCGGAATGGTGTGCAGTACACCAAGTCAACCTTAGATAGCTGTTCCGGTTGCCGGAATAGGGCGCAGACCACCTTAGATACCTGTTCTGGGTGCTGGAACAGGGCTCAAACCATCTTAGACAACCGGTCCGGGAGCCGGAACAGGATGCAGACCATCTTAGATAGCGGTTTCATGTGCCGGAATGATGTACAGAACACCCAGACAACCTTAGATAGCTGTTCAGGGTGCCGGAATAGGGCGCAGAACACCTTAGATACCTGTTCCGGGTGCCGGAACAGGGCTCAAACCATCTTAGACAACCGGTCCGGGTGCCGGAACAGTAGGCGGACCATTTTAGATAGCTGTTTCATGTGCCGGTATGGTGTGCAGGACACCAAGACAACCTTAGATAGCTGTTCCGGTTGCCGGAATAGGGCGCAGAACACCTTAGATACCTGTTCTGGGTGCCGGAACAGGGCTCAAACCATCTTAGACAACCGGTCCGGGTGCCGGAACAGTAGGCGGACCATTTTAGATAGCTGTTTCATGTGCCGGAATGGTGTGCAGGACACCAAGACAACCTTAGATAGCTGTTCCGGTTGCCGTAATAGGGCGCAGACCACCTTAGATACCTGTTCTGGGTGCCGGAACAGGGCTCAAACCATCTTAGACAACCGGTCCGGGTGCCGGAACAGTAGGCGGACCATTTTAGATAGCTGTTTCATGTGCCGGTATGGTGTGCAGGACACCAAGACAACCTTAGATAGCTGTTCCGGTTGCCGGAATAGGGCACAGAACACCTTAGATACCTGTTCTGGGTGCCGGAACAGGGCTCAAACCATCTTAGACAACCGGTCCGGGTGCCGGAACAGTAGGCGGACCATTTTAGATAGCTGTTTCATGTGCCGGAATGGTGTGCAGGACACCAAGACAACCTTAGATAGCTGTTCCGGTTGCCGTAATAGGGCGCAGACCACCTTAGATACCTGTTCTGGGTGCCGGAACAGGGCTCAAACCATCTTAGACAACCGGTCCGGGTGCCGGAACAGTAGGCGGACCATTTTAGATAGCTGTTTCATGTGCCGGAATGGTGTGCAGTACACCAAGACAACCTTAGATAGCTGTTCCGGTTGCCGGAATAGGGCGCAGACCACCTTAGATACCTGTTCTGGGTGCCGGAACAGGGCTCAAACCATCTTAGACAACCGGTCCGGGTGCCGGAACAGGATGCAGACCATCTTAGATAGCGGTTTCATGTGCCGGAATGGTGTACAGAACACCCAGACAACCTTAGATAGCTGTTCAGGGTGCCTTAAAAGGCCGCAGACCACCTTAGATACCTGTTCCGGGTGCCGGAACAGGGCTCAAACCATCTTAGACAACCGGTCCAGGTGCCGGAACAGTAGGCGGACCATTTTAGATAGCTGTTTCATGTGCCGGAATGGTGTGCAGGACACCAAGACAACCTTAGATAGCTGTTCCGGTTGCCGGAATAGGGCGCAGACCACCTTAGATACCTGTTCTGGGTGCCGGAACAGGGCTCAAACCATCTTAGACAACCGGTCCGGGTGCCGGAACAGGATGCAGACCATCTTAGATAGCGGTTTCATGTGCCGGAATGGTGTGCAGGACACCCAGACAACCTTAGATACCTGTTCCGGGTGCCGGAAAAGGGCGCAGACCACCTTAGATACCTGTTTCGGGTGCCGGAACAGGGCTCAAACCATCTTAGACAACCGGTCCGGGTGCCGGAACAGGATGCAGACCATCTTAGATAGCGGTTTCATGTGCCGGAATGGTGTGCAGGACACCCAGACAACCTTAGATACCTGTTCCGGGTGCCGGAAAAGGGCGCAGACCACCTTAGATACCTGTTTCGGGTGCCGGAACAGGGCTCAAACCATCTTAGACAACCGGTCCGGGTGCCGGAACAGGATGCAGACCATCTTAGATAGCGGTTTCATGTGCCGGAATGGTGTACAGAACACCCAGACAACCTTAGATAGCTGTTCCGGTTGCCGGAATAGGGCGCAGACCACCTTAGATACCTGTTCCGGGTGCCGGAATAGGGCTCATAGATGGAATAGGATGCAAACCACCTTAGATACCCATTTCTGGTTCCTGGAACGGGGCGCAGTCCACCTTAGATAGCAGTTCTGGTTGCCGGAATGGGCTGCAGACCACCTTACATAGTCGTTCTGGGTGCTGGAAGGAGGTGCATAACACCAGGACTACCTTACACAGCCAGAACGGGTGCTGGAACGGGCTGCAGACCACCTTTGATAGCCACTCCGGGTGCCTGAACAGGCAGCAGACCACCATAGATTGTCGTCCCGGAAGGGGGTGAAGAACACAGTCAGAAGGGGTGTTGGAATGGTCAGGAGATTACTGTAGATAGCCAATCCAGGTGCTGGAATGGGCCGCATACTACCATAGATAGGCATTCCTGGTGACAGAGCAGGCACAGACCACCATAGACAGCCATTCCGGGTGCCGGAATGGGGTGCAGACCACATTATATAGCCGTGTCGGTTACCGGAACGGGGTGCAGAACACCTAGACCACATTACGCAAAAAATCTGGGTGCCGGAACCAAGAGCAGATCACTCTAGATAGCCATTCCGGGTGCCGAAACAGGGTGCAGTCCACCTTAGATAGCCGTACCGGGTACCACAACAGGGTGCAGAACACCCAGACCACATTACGCAACCATTCCATGTGCCGTAATGGGCAGCAGATCAACGTAGATAGCCATTCCGTGTGCCGGAATTTGACGCAGGCCCCCTTAGATGGTCATTCCGGGTGCAGGAAAGAGGTGTTGAAAACCCAGACCACATTACACAGCCATTGTGGTTGACTGACCAGGCAGCAGATCACCGTAGATAGCATTCCGGGTGCCGGAATGGGGCACAGTCCACCTTAGATAGCCGTTCCGAGTGCCAAAATGGGGCGCAGTCCACCTTAGATAGCCGTACCGGGTACCAGAATGGGGTGCAGAACACCCAGACCACATTAAACAGCCATTCCCGGTGCGGGATCAGGCAGCAGATCACCGTCGATAGCCATTCCGGGTGCCGGACCAGGCAGCAGATCACCGTAGATAGCCATTCCGGGTGCCAGAACGGGGCGCAGTCCACCTTAGATAGCTGTTCCGGGTTCCGGAAAAGGGCTCAAACCATCATAGACAACCGTTCCGGGTGCCGGAACGGGGTGTAGAATATCCAGACCACATTACACAGCCATTCCGGGTGCCAGAACAGGAAGCAGATCACTGTAGATAGCCATTCCGTGTGTCAGAATAGGGCGCAGGCCACCTTAGATAGCCGTTCCAGGTGCCGGAATGGTCCACAGGCCACCTTACATAGCCGTTCCGGGTGCTGGAAGGAGGTGCAAAACACAGAGACCACATTACACAGCCATTCAGGGTGCCGGTTCAGGCAGCAGATCACCATAGCTAGCCATTCCAGGTACCGGAATAGGGCGCAGGCCACCTTAGATAGCTGTGCCGGGTGCCAGAATAGGATGTAGATCCCCTTAGATACCCATTCTTGGTTCCGAAACGGGCAGCAGACCACCTTAGATACCCATTCTGGGTACCATGCTGGTGTGCAAAACACAGAGACATCTTTAGATAGCCGTGCTGGGTTTCAGAATTGAATGCAGACCACCTTAGATAATCATTCTGTGTGTCGGAATGGGGTGCAGAAACACCCATACATCCTTAGATAGTCAGCACCCCCACAGCCGCGTTCCCGCCGCCGCCAGGCAACCAGGCATTGGCATGCTGCAGTGACTGCATCATTCTGTACAACCTACGCTCTGTCCCTCCCCGAATCCCAATGTCCGCAGTAGGAGAAGAACACAGCGTGGGTGACAGGCCCATAGCCAGGTGGAAGCAGCTGCTCTGGAGGCTGAAGTAAGTATAACACACACACACACAAACCAGGGCTGTCTTAACAGCAGTGTAGGCCTCTGAGCACAGCAGTGCACTGGGGCCCCTATCCATCCTGCAGCAGTAGGGGTAGGGGATTGCTATCAGCGGGTGCTTTGATGTCCCATGGGCGGTAGGGGGTGTTCTATGGGCCCGATTCAGGTTGGATCGCAACATGCGATCAAACAGCAAAAATTACTAAAAAGATTTGGGCGCATGCGCAGGGCACGTCCTGTGCATGCGCTCGAATTTTCTGTGGGTGCCCGCAGAAATGAGACCGCCTCTGCCTGTCAATCAGGCAGAGGTGTTTGCAGGGCAGGGGGGGGGGGGGGGTAACGCTCCTTTTCCAAAGCAGGGATGGAGCATTGCGGGGGTGTGGCTTAGAAATGGGAGCGTGCCAGCGTGAACCGGTGGGGCGTGATCGGGGCTGCTGCGTTACAAGAGCCTGCCCTAACCAATATGATGCCCTAGGCAAGATTTTGGCTGGTGCACCCTAGCACCACCGCTAGTTCCGCCTCTGATCCTGCAACCCTTTCCCAGCACCATCACCCCTTACCCATAGCAGTCCTCATTTTGGTGCTCCTACCCACTATATTTTAAATAGGAACAGTTTGCACATTCGGCGCACAGCCCAAAGAGGGGTGTGTTCTTTCTGGGAAGGGGCATGACCACACAATAGTCCTCCCAATTCAAATTATGTCACACAGTACTGCAACTTCATTCACATTATATCATGCGATAGAGGGCCTAATTTAGATATGTTCGCTCGCAGGCTATTTTTTGCAGTGCTGCGAACAGATAGACTCTGTGTATTTTAGCTTTGCAAGTGTGCAAACGCGTGTGCAGACGCCCTGTACCAAAACAGCTTGTGCAGTTTCTGAGTAGCTCTGACCTTACTCAGCCGCTGCGATCACTTCAGCCTATTCAAGCCCGGAATGGATGTCAGACACCCACCCTGCAAACGCTTTGACACACCTGCGTTTTTCCAAACACTCCCAGAAAACGGTCAGTTGACACCCAGAAACGCCTCCTTCCTGTCAGTCTCCTTGCGAACGCCCGTGCAAATGGAATCGACACTAGAACCTGTGCAAAACATCGATGCTGTTTGTACCCGTACGGCGCACCTGTGCATTGCTGTGCATACGCATGCACAGTAGTTACCTGTTCGCAGCGCAGCGAAAATTGCTAGACAGCGAAGAGATCTGAATTAGGCCCATTGTCTCTAATTCACGATACATCACACAGTAGTACCACTTACATTACTCCTCACAGTAGTGCCCCTTATTCACATTACACCACACCATATTGCTCTTTATTCACATTAGACCACACAGTAGTGTCACTTTATATACGTTACTCCTTACAGTAGTGCCCCTTATCCACATTACACCACACTGAATTGCTCCTTATTTTCATTATACCACACCATATTGCTCTTTATTCATATTAGACCATATGCCGCTTTCTACATGTTATGCCACACAATAGAGCACCTTATACACATATTGCCACACATTAGTAATGCCTTTATACACATTATATAACACAGTAATACCCCTTACACATAATGTGCCTAACATATTATGCCAAACTTTATTAATGCCCTTATACACATAATGTCCCTTAAACATTTGCCTCACATTATTAATGCCCTTATACACATAAGTACACACATTGGGGGCTATTCAATTGTTTGAAAAGTCATTTGGGTGTCTGTTTTTTCCTATCTAATAGACAGGAAAAAACAGACAACCAACTGACTTTTCAAACATTTGAATTCCCCCATAATGTCCCTTACACTTATGTCACACATTATTAGTACCCTTATACACATAATGACAAACATAATGTCCCTTACACATATGCCACACGTTATTAATGCCTTTATACACATATAATTAAACACATAACATTCCTTACACTTATACCGCACATTTTTAATGCATTTATACACATGACACACATAATGTCCCTTACACATATGCTGAACACTACTGCACAACCGACCCACCTGCACACAGCACTCACAAGGTTGCTAGCACTGTGACCTCTGCCTCTGCTTGGATACAGGTGTGTCCTCCTATATCTTGCCTCAGTACGCGATGCAGCAGGAGATGCCTGGTGTGAGTCAGCTGCCAACTCAGGGCCAGCTCTGCTAACGTCGGATGCCTTGTTTTGATGAAAATGCATATTATTTGCATTACTATGTGGCTAGGATGCACAAGCAGCTTCTGCTGATTAAAATGATATGCTGCATGCCTATAGTCTGTGTGCGACTGTGGCTGTATCTGCATATGAAACTACGTTACACTGATTTCCAGGAATACACTGTAATGTAGCATATTGTATGCAGATACAGCTGCAGTCACACACAGAATATAGGCATGATGCATATCATTTTAATCAGCAGAAGCTGCTTGTGCCCCTAGGCATACCAAATGCCCTATGCATTTGTCTAGTTTGCCTATACCTAGGGCCGGCTCTGTGCCTTACGTCACACGCAGCCGCCATGATCAAAGAGACGGAGGCTGGACCGCTGCAGGCGCAGCCAGGCTGCACCGGCAGGAGTCTTTCTTAATTTTAGCGATCAAGCAGAAATTGTGGTGCGATCGCAATTTTTGCTTGATAAAGGGGTGGGGGGTGGAACCTGAACCAGGCCCTATGTTCTGCTCAGCATGCAGGACCTAGAGCAATGATTTCTGCTAATTACTCTTTTACTGCACAGAAGGGGCGGGGACATTGTGCTGAATGAAGGGGCCCTGGTACATGACTTCCAGGGTGGTAGGGTGTGTTTAATATGTAGCGGATGGGTGGATAGTGGAGTGGGCATAATATTCATCATTTTCTGGTGGGAGGGGAGCTTGCTTAACTGCAGATATCTCAAGTTCCTGGAAATAGAATTCTTAGCTTTGAATGGGATAAAAAAAACTAGAGATTCTCCCCCTTCAGGAGGTGCTGGGTACCTGGGCATCAGAGTTCAGGAGCCAGAGCAATCCACCAATGAATATATACAAATATATTATAATATATATTAGGCGTGTGGAGCTGGAGCCAGCTGTTAGAAGGCTGATATCTCTTGGTCTGGGCATAGTAGAGACAAGCTGCCAGTGTCCACCACATGGGGGGAAAGCCACAGCTTTTCGGGTACACCGTCAGAAAAACTCAAAGTCAGACAGAACCCGAGATATCTGGCTGGGAAAAGCAATGAATAAGCTTGGATGGGGACCACAGCTTTGAAGTCAGATCTCTCTGTTTCCCCAGGGCAGATTCTAAAAAATCTGGTACCCCTGGAAAGAGGGGACCATCAGCTATCAGACTAGGGCCCTTATACACCTGGTGCAATGTGTAAAAGGAAAGTGGGCTCTATCTGGTGCAATGTGTAAAAGGGGGCTCTAACTGGTGCAATGTGTAAAAGGAATGGGGGCTCTTCCTGTTGCAGTGTGTAAAAGGGAGCTCAACTTGGTACAGTGTGTAAGAGGGCTCTACCTGTCATTGTATAAGGGAACTGTACCTGGCATAATGTGTAAAAGGGGCTCTACCTGGTGTAGAGTATATGAAGGCTCTCCCTGGTACAATGTGTATAAGTGGGATGACTGTGTGGCGTAATTTGAATAATGGAGACTACTGTGCGGCATTATGTGAATTTGTATTATTTTGAGACCATGCCACTTCCCCCTGAAGCCATGCCCCTATATTTTTACAGCGCACCTTTGTGGGGGGCACCAATTTTATTTCTGGCACCAAAATGTATAGTTGTGATTCTGGGATCCAGTATGATATGCCAGCATTCAGAATACCCATGCTGGCATCCCGATTTCTCTTACGTCCTAGAAGATGCTGGGGTCCAATTTAGTTCCATGGGGTATAGATGGGTCCACTAGGAGCCACTGGCACTTTAAGAGTTTAATAGTGTGGGCTGGCCCCTCCCTCTATGCCCCTCATACCAGACGCAGTTTAGAAAATGTGCCTGGAGGAGCCGGTCACAGCTAGGGTAGCTCCTAGGAGATTTCTTAGTTTGTGGGACTTAGTTTCTGCTTCGTGGGACTTAAGGGGGGAGTAGGAACCAACTTAATAGAGAGTTAATGGTTCTCTATCTGCGCTGACAGGACACTGAGCTCCTGAAGGTGATGATCACAAGCCCATGAGGCAACTGCTCACTCCCACAGCACGGCCGCCACCCCCTAACAAAGCCAGAAGATAGAAGAGTGGTGAGTATGGTGCCAGCATCACGGTTAGTGGGTCGCCGGCGGGTATAGTGGCACAAGGGTTGGAGCACAGCTCTGAGGGGCTGTGCTCCGGTATGGCTCAGCAACATCTCTGCATGTAGATGCTGGAGGGGAGTCCCCAGTCAGCAGGTTAACCCTACACTGGTCATAGCATTTACAGGGGCTAATCCCACTGTTAACATATAAAATCCTGAAGCCAGTTTAAATAATAAGTGCGGGAAGCCACGCACCAGGTCAGGGCGCGGGGCTTCCCCTCAGAGTGGATCCAGCATTCAACAGCGCCATTTTCTCCCTGCAGATTACACAGAACGCTGACAGGGAGCGCTGCCCTCCACATAACTCCAATGCCTCACGGTACCAGGGTGGAGTGTGATAACAGTACTAACTGTTCTATTAACTAACTGTTCTGTTTTGTGTGCCAAGTGGGCTTGGCACACAGCGCAGTTGCCCTGAGGGCGCATGGCCAGCGGCATGTAATGAGTCAAATTGACTCATTACATGCCTCTGAAGTCTGCGCCGTGGCCGCGCTGTGGAGGACAGCTACAGCACCGGGCAGCAGAGAAGGAGGAGGAGGAGGGAGGGGGAGCAGGGAGCCGCAGCAGCGCTATTTCATTGGTAGTAAGCGCCGCTGCAGCACCCCACTCTCCTTCCGTATTGGCTGCCCGGCGTTGCTGTGGATGCTGGGATGCGGTTCCTCCATCCCAGCATCCACAGCAGCGCCGGGCAGCCAATACGGAAGGAGAGGGGGATGCTGCAGCGGCGCTTACTACCAATGAAATAGCGCTGCTGCGGCTCCCTGCTCCCCCTCCCTCCTCCTCCTTCTCACCTGCCTGCACCGAGGAAGCTGCACGAGGAGCCTGTCAGCGGGGAGATGGTAAGTATCTCTCTCTCTCTCTTTTAGGAGGACACCGTCTGCCATAATGTGTAAAAAGGGGACTGGCTGCCGCAATGTGTAAAAAGGGGGACTGGCTGCCGCAATGTGTATAAAGGGGGACACCGTCTGCCGTAATGTGTAAAAACGGGGACGCTGTCTGCTGTAATGTGTAAAAAGGGGACGCTGTCTACCGTAATGTTAAAAAAGGGGACGCTGTGTGCTGTAATGTGTAAAAAAGGGGACGCTGTCTGCCGCAATGTGTAAAAAGGGGGACTGGCTGCCGCAATGTGTTAAAAGGGAGACTGTATGCTGTAATGTGTAAAAAGGGGGATGCTGTCTGCTGTAATGTATAAAAGGGGCTCTACCAGGTGTAGTGGCGCTACTGTGCAGCGTAATTTGAATAATGTAGACTACTGTGCACCGTAGTATGAATTGCTATTATTTTGTGGCCACGCCCCTTCCCCATGAAGCTATGCCCCTATAATTTTTTTGCGCGCATACAACGCGCACTGCCCCTATCTTACATGGGGGGGGGGGCGCCACTGTTGTTTCTTGCACACACCGCTAAAATGCCTAGTTACGGCACTGCCGGATGGTTTGGTAAGGCCAATGTTGAACCTAAAGTCATTGAACCCATACTTACAAGTGATCAAGTTCAAGATGGAGTCTCTGAGAGTGGTGGTCTCAGGTCTGGAGGAGGGGGAATTCCTGGTATCCCTGGATATCAAGGATGCGAACCTTCACATTCCGATCTGGCCGCCTCACCAGGACTATCTAAGGTTTGCGATACAGGACTGTCACTACCAGTTCCAGGCCCTGCCATTCGTCCTCTCCACAGCACCGAGGGTGTTCACAAAGGTCATTGCAGAGATGATGCTCCTCCTCCTCCGCAAGCAGGGAGTAAACATTATTCCATACCTGGACGATCTACTGATAAAGGCATCTTCCAGGGAAAGGCTGTTGCAGAGTATTGTTCTCTCAATTCAACTACTCCTGGATCATGGGTGGATCCTAAATCTTCCAAAGTCACATTTAGAACCAACAAGGAGACTACCCTTCCTGGGGATGATCCTTGACACGGAGGTGCAGAGGGTGTTTCTACCAGTAGAGAAAGCGTTGGTGATCCAATCAATGGTCTGGGATGTCTTGAAGCCAGCCTGGGTGTCGGTTAATCAGTGCATTCACCTTCTGTGAAAGGTGGTAGCCTCCTACGAGGCTCTGCAGTATGGCAGATTCAATGCACAGTCCTTCCAGCTGGATCTCCTGGACAAGTGGTTGGGATCGCATCTTCACATGCACCAGCGGATACGCCTATAGCCGAAAGCCAGAATTTCACTCCTCTGGTGGCTCCAAACTTCTCACCTGCTCGAGGGCCGCAGATTCGGGATTCAGAACTGGATCCTTCTAACCACGGATGCAAGTCGCAGAGGTTGGGGAGCAGTCACTCAGGTGGAAAACTTCCAAGGAAAGTGGTCCAGTCAGGAATCTCTCCTTCCAATAAATGTTCTGGAACTAAGGGCCATTTACAATGGCCTTCTACAAGTGGCATATCTTCTGCAAGCTCAAGCCATTCAGGTTCAGTCGGACAATGTCACAGCGGTGTCCTACATAAACAGGCAGGGCGGATCGAAGAGCAGAGCTGCAATGTTAGAGATAACAAAAATCCTCATCTGGGCAGAAAGACACGCGGTGGCGTTGTCGGCGATCTTTATTCCAGGAGTGGACAACTGGGAGGCAGACTCCCCCAGCAAACGCGATCTCCATTCAGGAGAATAGGGAATCCACCCAGAGGTGTTCGCAGAGGTAACAAGCCAATGGGGCATACCTCAAGTATACATGATGGCCTCTCGCCTCAACAAGAAGCTTTGGAGGTACTGTTACAGGTCACGCGACCCACAAGCAGTGGCGGTGGATGTTCTGGTAACTCTGTGGGTGTTCCAGTCGGTGTATGTGTTCCCTCCACTTCCACTCATCCCAAGGATTCTCAAACTAATAAAAAGAACAAGAGTTCAGGTGATCCTCATTGCTCCGGACTGGCTAAGAAGGGCTTGGTACGCGGATCTTCTGGAATTACTACTGGAAGATCCGAGACGTCTTCCTCTTCACGAGGACCTTCTTCAACAGGGGACGTTCGCTTATCAACACTTACAACGACTATGTTTGATGGCATGGAGGGGTGTTCCGAACAATGTTATTCCTACCCTGATACAGGCTAGGAATGGAGTAACGTCTAAACATTACCATCGACTTTGGAAAAAGTACGTGTCTTGGTGTGAATTCAATAAGTTTCCTATGGTGGAGTTTCAACTTGAGTAGATAAAGACAACCTTTCTGTCAAACTTGACAGGTGGTAACACCCCTTTCTCCTAGGCTCCACCCCCTTTAATATGAAATGATAGTGTTTTATATCGCTTTAATATAAAATTTTATATAAAATTTTATATAAATTTATAGTGTTCGATATTAAACCGTATTAAAAATTGTCGCGTAACACCAGTCACAGAGTGTCACGCAACACCAATCGCAGAATGTCACGCAACGCAGCGCGTCAAATCAGGCGGATGAAAGATGCATATTACACAGTGTTATAACCAGGTAGTTTTAGCGGCATTGATAAATATTACGGGTCGGTTAAAAATAAATTTAAAAGATCCGACGTAAGAAAGTGGTTACAAGAACAAGACGCATACACGCTGCACAAGCCAGCAAGAAAAAACTATAAAAGGAACATGATTTGTGTATCGGGTATAAACCAACAGTGGCAATGCGATTTGGTCTCGCTGATAGATTTGCAAAATACAACGATGGCGTTAAATACATATTAACAATCATCGATATATTCAGTAAGAGGGTGTGGGGTGAAAGTCTGACCGCTAAGAATGCAGCAACGGTCGCTAATGCTTTTGAAAAAATATTCCAGCGCGGTGATGTGCCGATGAAGCTACAAACCGATAATGGTAAAGAGTTTCTAAACAGAAACCTAAAAAAGGTGTTAGAAAAATACGGTATAAATCATTTAACGACCAATAACGATGTGAAAGCGGCTGTTATAGAGCGCTTCAATAGGACTTTAAAAACACGCATGTGGCGCTATTTCACGGCAAAGAATACCTACAGATATATAGACGTTTTACAAGACTTCATAAGCAGCTATAATAACACATACCATAGAACGATTAAGTGCGCTCCAAACGATGTGAATGACTCTAACGCATTGAGTGTCTTCAAAACGACCTACGGTGATTACTTTAGAAGTAAGAAAGCCCCAGTTTGTTTAGGAATCGGTGACCACGTCCGTATTTCTAAATATAAGGACATATTTCAGAAAGGTTACGAACAGAGCTTTTCTGAGGAGATTTTTGTTGTACATAGTGTGAACACTAAAGGGATTAAACCGCTTTATAAGTTGGCAGATCTGTATGGTGAAGTTATAACAGGTAGTTTTTACCCCGAAGAGCTTCAAAGCATACCAAAAAACTATAACAGAGTTTACAAAGTGGAAAAGATTTTAAAAAATAAGATGGTCAGAGGCCGTAAATACGCGTTAGTCAAATGGCGCGGGTACCCCGCAAAATTTAACAGTTGGGTCGCAGCATCGGTGATAAAAGACATATAAAGATCATCAGTATCTAAACAAGGCGAGCGATGGATGACAAGTCGTTCTACATAACCTTACCCAGCAACGCGTCGGCTGTTACCTTCCCGCAAAATAAGATTTCTAACTATACGACAAAGTTGGCTAAACCGATAGACTTAAATGGCGAATGGGAAGTGGCACTTACTGAGATACAATACCCGCATACGTGGAATACATTGGATTTACAAGATTGTATACTGCAATTATCATGGGATGGAACGGCGGACCAGCCGGTGGCGAGAGTCGCGAGTTTGTGCATTAAACCCGGTTTTTATGAAACAATCGAGGCGTTACTGAACGTAATCAACGCTGAAATTGTACAACTGAAACTGGACGTTGGATTAAGACTAACGTATGATCCATTTGCACGCGTTGTAACATGTGACAGTAAACTATTGTATCAAATCCACGCCGGTTCTAAGCTGACATGGATACTGGGTTTACAGCCTAAAACTAATATTTCTAAACCATGCGCCGACATCAAAGGAGGCCAATATACGATGTACGTGTACACAGACATTATCGAACACCAACGGGTCGGGGATAGTTATGTACCGCTACTTCGCACTGTTGAAATGAAGGGTTATAACAAT
Organism: Pseudophryne corroboree; assembly: GCF_028390025.1. Taxonomy (NCBI): domain Eukaryota; kingdom Metazoa; phylum Chordata; class Amphibia; order Anura; family Myobatrachidae; genus Pseudophryne; species Pseudophryne corroboree. The sequence continues at coordinate 733,038,840 of NC_086446.1, forward strand.
GAGGTTGTCACAATACGATACGAGAAACCCGATTACGTACCATTGTGCAAAACACATTTTGACACGATAGCCATAGAGATAAAGAACGACCAAAATGTGTTTTGCACAATGGTACGTAATCGGGTTTCTCGTATCGTATTGGGACAACCTCATTGTTATAACCCTTCATTTCAACAGTGCGAAGTAGCGGTACATAACTATCCCCGACCCGTTGGTGTTCGATAATGTCTGTGTACACGTACATCGTATATTGGCCTCCTTTGATGTCGGCGCATGGTTTAGAAATATTAGTTTTAGGCTGTAAACCCAGTATCCATGTCAGCTTAGAACCGGCGTGGATTTGATACAACAGTTTACTGTCACATGTTACAACGCGTGCAAATGGATCATACGTTAGTCTTAATCCAACGTCCAGTTTCAGTTGTACAATTTCAGCGTTGATTACGTTCAGTAACGCCTCGATTGTTTCATAAAAACCGGGTTTAATGCACAAACTCGCGACTCTCGCCACCGGCTGGTCCGCCGTTCCATCCCATGATAATTGCAGTCTACAATCTTGTAAATCCAATGTATTCCACGTATGCGGGTATTGTATCTCAGTAAGTGCCACTTCCCATTCGCCATTTAAGTCTATCGGTTTAGCCAACTTTGTCGTATAGTTAGAAATCTTATTTTGCGGGAAGGTAACAGCCGACGCGTTGCTGGGTAAGGTTATGTAGAACGACTTGTCATCCATCGCTCGCCTTGTTTAGATACTGATGATCTTTATATGTCTTTTATCACCGATGCTGCGACCCAACTGTTAAATTTTGCGGGGTACCCGCGCCATTTGACTAACGCGTATTTACGGCCTCTGACCGTCTTATTTTTTAAAATCTTTTCCACTTTGTAAACTCTGTTATAGTTTTTTGGTATGCTTTGAAGCTCTTCGGGGTAAAAACTACCTGTTATAACTTCACCATACAGATCTGCCAACTTATAAAGCGGTTTAATCCCTTTAGTGTTCACACTATGTACAACAAAAATCTCCTCAGAAAAGCTCTGTTCGTAACCTTTCTGAAATATGTCCTTATATTTAGAAATACGGACGTGGTCACCGATTCCTAAACAAACTGGGGCTTTCTTACTTCTAAAGTAATCACCGTAGGTCGTTTTGAAGACACTCAATGCGTTAGAGTCATTCACATCGTTTGGAGCGCACTTAATCGTTCTATGGTATGTGTTATTATAGCTGCGTATGAAGTCTTGTAAAACGTCTATATATCTGTAGGTATTCTTTGCCGTGAAATAGCGCCACATGCGTGTTTTTAAAGTCCTATTGAAGCGCTCTATAACAGCCGCTTTCACATCGTTATTGGTCGTGAAATGATTTATACCGTATTTTTCTAACACCTTTTTTAGGTTTCTGTTTAGAAACTCTTTACCATTATCGGTTTGTAGCTTCATCGGCACATCACCGCGCTGGAATATTTTTTCAAAAGCATTAGCGACCGTTGCTGCATTCTTAGCGGTCAGACTTTCACCCCACACCCGCTTACTGAATATATCGATGATTGTTAATATGTATTTAACGCCATCGTTGTATTTTGACAAATCTATCAGCGAGACCAAATCGCATTGCCACTGTTGGTTTATACCCGATACACAAATCATGTTCCTTTTATAGTTTTTTCTTGCTGGCTTGTGCAGCGTGTATGCGTCTTGTTCTTGTAACCACTTTCTTACGTCGGATCTTTTAAATTTATTTGTAACCGACCCATAATATTTATCAATGCCGCTAAAACTACCTGGTTTTAACACTGTGTAATATGCATCTTTCATCCGCCTGATTTGACGCGCTGCGTTGCGTGACATTCTGCGACTGGTGTTGCGTGACACTCTGTGACTGGTGTTACGCGACAATTTTTAATACGGTTTAATATCGAACACTATAAATTTATATAAAATTTTATATTAAAGCGATATAAAACACTATCATTTAATATTAAAGGGGGTGGAGCCTAGGAGAAAGGGGTGTTACCACCTGTCAAGTTTGACAGAAAGGTTGTCTTTATCTACTAACTTGGACAGTTTCTCCTCTTCCTGCAAGCAGGTGTGGATATGGGTCTGCGTTTGGGATCCATAAAAGTCCAGATTTCGGCCTTATCCGTTTTCTTCCAGAAACAACTGGCTTCCCTACCTGAGATTCAGACATTCTTGAAAGGGGTTCTGCACATCCAGCCTCCCTTTGTGCCTCCTACGGCATCCTGGGATCTTAACGTGGTGTTGCAGTTCCTAGATTGGTTCAAACCTTTAAAGGAGGATGAGGTCAAGTTTCTCACATGGAAGGTTGTCACCCTGTTGGCCTTAATTTCAGTTAGGCGTGTGTCGGAATTGGGGGCTTTGTCTTGTAAAAGACCCTACTTAATCTTCCATGAATATAGAGCTGAACTCATGACACATCAGCAGTTCCTTCCAAAAGTTGTGTCAGATTTTCATATCAACCAACCTATTGTGGTGCCAGTTGCTACTGGCTCCTCAAATCCATCAAAGTCATTAGATGTTGTAAGGGCTCTGAAGATCTATGTGAAGAGGACTGCTCGTCACAGAAAGTCGGACTCTCTGTTTGTCCTGTATGATCCCAAGAAAATTGTGTGTCCTGTTTCTAAGCAGACGATCTCTCGCTGGATCAGGTTCACTATCCAGCATGCATATTCTTCGGCAGGATTGCAGTATCCAAAATCCTTTCAGGCACACTCTACTCGTAAGGTGGGTTCTCCCTGGGTGGCTGCCTGGGGTGTCTCGGCTTTTCAACTTTGCCAAGTGGCTACTTGGTCAGGGTCGAACACGTTTGCTAAGTTCTACAAGTTCGATACTTTGGCATCTGAGGACCTACAGTTTGGTCAATCTGTTCTGCAGGAGCCTCCGCGCTCTCCCTCCCGTTCTGTGAGCTTTGGTACATCCCCATGGTACTAATGTGGACCCCAGCATCCTCTAGGACGTAAAAGAAAATAGGATTTTAATCGCCTACTGGTAAATCCTTTTCTCGTAGTCCGTAGAGGATGCTGGGCGCCCGCCCAGTGCTTCGTTATCCTGCAGTAGCTATTTGTTTCAGTACTGTTTTGTTCTTGGTTAAGTACTATGTTGTTACTTGGTTAAGTAATGTTGTTCAGATGTTGCTGAGTTTTCAAGCTCCAATATAGACAGTGGGCGCTAGTATACTGACTGTTAGACACCTATAAAAACACTTTAATAGTGACTGCAGCTTCACAATTTGGGGTGCTGAACCTCAAATAAAAATGGATATACAAACAAAAAAACAATAGGAAGCGCTGTCACCAAAAGTATCAAATTTAATAAAAGTTGTTTTTACATTATTCATAATAACTCACACAATATTATAAAACCAACTCTCCTGGTAGTTTTAAACCATTCTACTGACTCAATGCTACAGATACAATGTTACTTTAGATTTTATACAGTAACTTTTTAGTGTCCACGCTAGGAGGCTCTCTTTGATACACTGTATCAATATTGAATTGATCTTTAGTAAGATCCTCAGAGAAGTCTCTAAAATATGCAGGCTCCACGCGTGGGCTAATTAAATGAATGAGCTCACTAATGCCCTTGATTTTTATAACAATTGTAGGATGCACATTTTAGATGATTTGTGATCAATTATGCCACAGTGTTCTGTTCAGTTATACAATGAATTAAAGCATGCTACTCTTGTCACAGCTCGCCTGACTGTGTGGCCCGGAATTTAAGAGACTTTGCTAGGGTGATATTGATACAGTGTATCAAAGAGAGCCTCCTAGCGTAGACACTAAAAAGTTACTGTATAAAATCTAAAGTAACATTGTATCTGTAGCACTGAGTCAGCAGAATGGTTTAAAACTCCCAGGAGAGTTGGTTTTATAATATTGTGTGTGTTATTGTGAATAATGTAAAAACAACTTTTATTAAATTTGATACTTTTGGTGACAGCGCTTCCTATTGTTTTTTTTTTTTTTTGAGTTTTCAAGTTGGTTAGCTTGGTTTGCCTTGTATGTGTGAGCTGCTGTGAATCTCGCCACTATCTGTGTAATTCCTTCTCTCGAAGTTGTCCGTCTCCTCGGGCACAGTTTCTATACGGAGTCTGGTAGGAGGGGCATAGAGGGAGGGGCCAGCCCACACTATTAAACTCTTAAAGTGCCAGTGGCTCCCAAAGGACCCGTCTATACCCCATGGTACTAAATGGAACCCCAGCATCCTCTAGGACAGGCCTGGCCAACCTGTGGCTCTCCAGCTGTTGTAAAACTACAAGTCCCATCATGCCTTGCCAAAGTTTTGCTATTAGGGAATGCTAAAACTGTGGCAGGTTATGCTGGGATGTTTAGTTTCACAACATCTGGAGAGCCACAGGTTGGCCAGGCCTGCTCTAGGACGTAAGAGAAATAGGCTTAATAACCGTATACAATGTCAAAGTGCAGCAAAGAAGGCAAGTAAGGTGCTAGCGTGCATAAAACGGGGCATTGAGACAAGGGACGAGGATGTAATCCTGCCGCTGTACAAATCATTGGTACGTCCGCACCTGGAATATTGTGTTCAGTTTTGGGCACCACATTATAAAAAAGATATCTGTGAACTCGAAAGGGTTTAAAGGCGTGCTACTAAATTGATTAAAAGGCTAGAGGGACTGGATTACGAGGAAAGGCTTACTAGGTTGAATATGTATACACTGGAAAAGAGGCATCTAAGAGGAGACATTATTAATATCTTCAAATATGTAAAGGGAAATTACAAAGAGTTATCAGAGGAATTGCTTATTAAAAAAAAACTTTGTATAGGACACGAGGTCACTCGCTGAGGATAGAGGAGAGAAAATTCCGTACGCAGCGGAGGAAAGGGTTCTTCACTGTTACGGCAATAAGGATTTGGAATTCCCTGCCAGGGAGGTGGTAATGGCGGAATCTGTAAATGCAGTAAATTTCTGACTGAAAAAGATATCCAATGTTATAGAATTTAAAATATCAACTTTGATAATCTGGGATTAACATGATTTATAGTTGTTAACTAGACATAAAACATTACTTCAGCAGGGACATTATAATGAACTCGGCTTAATACAGAATACAGGTTGAAGCCGATGGGCATCTTTTCAACCTCATTAACTATGTTACTATGTTACAGTCCCTTTATACATTGCCAGGTAGAGCCCCTCTTACACACTGCACCAAGTACAGCTCCCTTTTACACACTGCGCCAGGAAGAGCCCCCATTACTGTTACACATTGCACCAGGTAGAGCCCCCTTTTACACATTGCACCAGATAGAGCCCCCTTTCCTTTTGCACATTGCACCAGGTGTATAAGGGAGCTAGGCTGATAGCTGATGGCCCCCTCTTTCCAGGGGGTAACAGATTTTTAAAATTGGCCCTGGGGAAACTGAGATATCTGACTTCAAAGCAGTGGTCTCCATCCAAGCTTATTAATTGATTCTCCTAGCCAGATATCTCAGGTTCTGTTTGACTTTGAGTTTTTCTGACAGTGTACCCCAAAAGATGGGATTCTCCCCTTTTGGTTGACTCTGGCAGCTTGTCTCTACCATACCCAGATCCAGAGATATCAGCCTTCCAGCGGCAGGCTCCAGCTCCACATGCCTAATATATATTATAATATATTTGTATATTTTCGTTGGTGGATTGCTCTGGCTCCTGAACTCTGATCCCCATGTCCCCAGCACCTCCTGAAGGAGGAAGGGGGAGGGGGGGGATAGCTACTTTTTAAAATCTCATTCAAAGCTAAAAAAAAATCTATTTACAGGAACTTGAGATATCTGCAGTCAAGCAAGCTGCCCTCCCAGCAGAAATTACTGCTCCAGGTCCTACATGCAGAGTGGAATATAGGGCCTGGTTCAGGTTCCACCACCCCCCTTTTCCAAGCAGAAATTGCGATCACACCGCAGGGGGCCTGCCTCCATCTTTTTGATTGCGGTGGCTGGGTGTGATGTCACGCAGCCGCCCCGATCATGCCCCTGTCATGTCCACCCCATTCATGCTGGCATGCCCCCCAATTCCAAGCCACGCCCCCGCAAAGCTAAGTCTCTGCCTTGGAAAAGGAGCGTTGCCGCACCCTGCCCCACGACCACTTCATTTGCATTTTCTGCGGGCGCACACAGAAAATGCGGGCGCAGGACAGGCCCTGTGCATGCACCGCATCCTTTTAGTCATTTTTGCGTTTGGATTGCGTATTGCGATCCGTCCTGAAACACCCCCTACCACCCACGGGACACCAAAGCTGCCGCTGATAGCACCCCTTCCATTAGAGGATGGGTAGGGGCCCCAGTGCATTGCTGTGCCCAGGGGCCTACACTGCTGTTAAGACAGCCCTGGTTTGTGTGTGTGTGTGTGTGTGTGTGTGTGTGTGTGTGTGTGTGTGTGTCTGTGTGTGTTATACTTACTTCAGCCTCCAGAGCAGCTGCTTCCACCTGGCTGCCAATTTGTCAACCGCGCTATGTTCTTCTCCTACTGCGGACATTGGGAATAGGGAGGGGCGGAGCGTAGGTGGTACAGGATGCTGCAGTCACTGCAGCGTGCCAATGCAGGCTGCCTGTCACTGTGTGAGCAGGAGCCGGTATAGTACAGCACTGGCGGGGCAGCGACGGAAGCACAGCTGTGGGGGTGCTGACTATCTAAGGATGTATGGGTGTTTTTGCACCCCGTTTCAACACCCAGAACGATTATCTAAGGTGGTCTGCGTCCAATTCTGGCACCCAACAAGGCTATCTAAAGATGTCTCTGTGTTCTGCACACTAGCACGGTACCCAGAATGGGTATCCAAGGTGGTCTGCTGCCCGTTTCGGAACCCAGAATGGGTATCTAAGGTGGTCTACATCCTATTCCGGCACCCGGAACAGCTATCTAAGGTGGCCTGCACCCTATTCCGGTACCCGGAATGGCTATCTAAGGGTGTCTGGGTGTTCTGCACACCATTTCGGCACATGAAACAGCAATCTAATGTGGTCTGCATCCTGTTCTGGCACCCGACACCCGACACACTTGTCTATGATGGTTTGAGCCCTGTTCTGGCACCCGGAACAGGTATCTATGGTGGTCTGCCCCCTATTCTGGCACCCTAAACAGCTATCTAAGGTTGTCTGGGTGCCCTGCACACCATTCCGGCACATGAAACAGCAATCTAATGTGGTCTGCATCCTGTTCCGGCACCCGGACCGGTTGTCTAAGATGGTTTGAGCCCTGTTCCGGCACCCGGAACAGGTATCTAAGGTGTTCTGCACCCTATTCCGGCACCCTGAACAGCTATCTAAGGTTGTCTGGGTGTTCTGTACACCATTCCGGCACATGAAACCGCTATCTAAGATGGTCTGCATCCTGTTCCGGCACCCGGACCGGTTGTCTAAGATGGTTTGAGCCCTGTTCCGGCACCCAGAACAGGTATCTAAGGTGTTCTGCACCCTATTCCGGCACCCTGAACAGCTATCTAAGGTTGTCTGGGTGTTCTGTACACCATTCCGGCACATGAAACCGCTATCTAAGATGGTCTGCATCCTGTTCCGGCACCCGGACCGGTTGTCTAAGATGGTTTGAGCCCTGTTCCGGCACCCAGAACAGGTATCTAAGGTGGTCTGCGCCCTATTCCGGCAACCGGAACAGCTCTCTAAGGTTGTCTTGGTGTCCTGCACACCATTCCGGCACATGAAACAGCTATCTAAAATGGTCCGCCTATTGTTCCGGCACCCGGACCGGTTGTCTAAGATGGTTTGAGCCCTGTTCCGGCACCCGGAACAGGTATCTAAGGCGTTCTGCACCCTATTCCGGCACCCTGAACAGCTATCTAAGGTTGACTTGGTGTACTGCACACCATTCCGGCACATGAAACAGCTATCTAAAATGGTCCGCCTACTGTTCCGGCACCCGGACCGGTTGTCTAAGATGGTTTGAGCCCTGTTTTGGTACCCGGAACAGGTATCTAAGGTGGTCTGCGGCCTTTCAAGGCACCCTGAACAGCTGTCTAAGGTTGTCTGGGTGTTCTGTACACCATTCCGGCACCTGAAACCGCTATCTAAGATGGTCTGCATACTGTTCCGGCACCCGGACCGGTTGTCTAAGATGGTTTGAGCCCTGTTTTGGCACCCGGAACAGGTATCTAAGGTGGTCTGCGCCCTTTTCCGGCACCCGGAACAGGTATCTAAGGTTGTCTGGGTGTTCTGTACACCATTCCGGCACATGAAACCGCTATCTAAGATGGTCTGCATACTGTTCCGGCACCCGGACCGGTTGTCTAAGATGGTTTGAGCCCTGTTCCGGTACCCGGAACAGGTATCTAAGGTGTTCTGCGCCCTATTCCGGCACCCTGAACAGCTATCTAAGGTTGTCTGGGTGTTCTGTACACCATTCCGGCACATGAAACCGCTATCTAAGATGGTCTGCATCCTGTTCCGGCACCCGGACCGGTTGTCTAAGATGGTTTGAGCCCTGTTTTGGCACCCGGAACAGGTATCTAAGGTGGTCTGCGCCCTTTTCCGGCACCCGGAACAGGTATCTAAGGTTGTCTGGGTGTTCTGTACACCATTCCGGCACATGAAACCGCTATCTAAGATGGTCTGCATCCTGTTCCGGCACCCGGACCGGTTGTCTAAGATGGTTTGAGCCCTGTTTTGGCACCCGGAACAGGTATCTAAGGTGGTCTGCGCCCTTTTCCGGCACCCGGAACAGCTATCTAAGGTTGTCTGGGTGTCCTGCACACCATTCCGGCACCTGAAACCGCTATATAAGATGGTCTGCATCCTGTTCCGGCACCCGGACCGGTTGTCTAAGATGGTTTGAGCCCTGTTTCGGCACCCAGAACAGGTATCTAAGGTGGTCTGCGCCCTTTTCCGGCACCCGGAACAGCTATCTAAGGTTGTCTGGGTGTCCTGTACACCATTCCGGCACCTGAAACCGCTATATAAGATGGTCTGCATCTTGTTCCGGCACCCGGACCGGTTGTCTAAGATGGTTTGAGCCCTGTTCCGGCACCCGGAACAGGTATCTAAGGTGGTCTGCGCCCTTTTCCGGCACCCGGAACAGGTATCTAAGGTTGTCTGGGTGTTCTGTACACCATTCCGGCACATGAAACCGCTATCTAAGATGGTCTGCATCCTGTTCCGGCACCCGGACCGGTTGTCTAAGATGGTTTGAGCCCTGTTCCGGCACCCAGAACAGGTATCTAAGGTGGTCTGCGCCCTATTCCGGCACCCTGAACAGCTATCTAAGGTTGTCTGGGTGTTCTGTACACCATTCCGGCACATGAAACTGCTATCTAAGATGGTCTGCATCCTGTTCCGGCACCCGGACCGGTTGTCTAAGATGGTTTGAGCCCTGTTTTGGCACCCGGAACAGGTATCTAAGGTGGTCTGCGGCCTTTCAAGGCACCCTGAACAGCTGTCTAAGGTTGTCTGGGTGTTCTGTACACCATTCCGGCACCTGAAACCGCTATCTAAGATGGTCTGCATACTGTTCCGGCACCCGGACCGGTTGTCTAAGATGGTTTGAGCCCTGTTTCGGCACCCGGAACAGGTATCTAAGGTGGTCTGCGCCCTTTTCCGGCACCCGGAACAGGTATCTAAGGTTGTCTGGGTGTTCTGTACACCATTCCGGCACATGAAACCGCTATCTAAGATGGTCTGCATCCTGTTCCGGCACCCGGACCGGTTGTCTAAGATGGTTTGAGCCCTGTTCCGGCACCCGGAACAGGTATCTAAGGTGTTCTGCGCCCTATTCCGGCACCCTGAACAGCTATCTAAGGTTGTCTGGGTGTTCTGTACACCATTCCGGCACATGAAACCGCTATCTAAGATGGTCTGCATCCTGTTCCGGCACCCGGACCGGTTGTCTAAGATGGTTTGAGCCCTGTTTTGGCACCCGGAACAGGTATCTAAGGTGGTCTGCGGCCTTTCAAGGCACCCGGAACAGCTGTCTAAGGTTGTCTGGGTGTTCTGTACACCATTCCGGCACCTGAAACCGCTATCTAAGATGGTCTGCATCCTGTTCCGGCACCCGGACCGGTTGTCTAAGATGGTTTGAGCCCTGTTCCGGCACCCAGAACAGGTATCTAAGGTGGTCTGCGCCCTTTTCCGGCACCCGGAACAGCTATCTAAGGTTGTCTGGGTGTCCTGTACACCATTCCGGCACCTGAAACCGCTATATAAGATGGTCTGCATCCTGTTCCGGCACCCGGACCGGTTGTCTAAGATGGTTTGAGCCCTGTTCCGGCACCCGGAACAGGTATCTAAGGTGGTCTGCGGCCTTTCAAGGCACCCTGAACAGCTGTCTAAGGTTGTCTGGGTGTTCTGTACACCATTCCGGCACATGAAACCGCTATCTAAGATGGTCTGCATACTGTTCCGGCACCCGGACCGGTTGTCTAAGATGGTTTGAGCCCTGTTTCGGCACCCGGAACAGGTATCTAAGGTGGTCTGCGCCATTTTCCGGCACCCGGAACAGGTATCTAAGGTTGTCTGGGTGTTCTGTACACCATTCCGGCACATGAAACCGCTATCTAAGATGGTCTGCATCCTGTTCCGGCACCCGGACCGGTTGTCTAAGATGGTTTGAGCCCTGTTCCGGCACCCGGAACAGGTATCTAAGGTGTTCTGCGCCCTATTCCGGCACCCTGAACAGCTATCTAAGGTTGTCTGGGTGTTCTGTACACCATTCCGGCACATGAAACTGCTATCTAAGATGGTCTGCATCCTGTTCCGGCACCCGGACCGGTTGTCTAAGATGGTTTGAGCCCTGTTTTGGCACCCGGAACAGGTATCTAAGGTGGTCTGCGCCCTATTCCGGCACCCTGAACAGGTATCTAAGGTTGTCTGGGTGTTCTGTACACCATTCCGGCACATGAAACCGCTATCTAAGATGGTCTGCATCCTGTTCCGGCACCCGGACCGGTTGTCTAAGATGGTTTGAGCCCTGTTCCGGCACCCAGAACAGGTATCTAAGGTGGTCTGCGCCCTTTTCCGGCACCCGGAACAGCTATCTAAGGTTGTCTGGGTGTCCTGCACACCATTCCGGCACCTGAAACCGCTATCTAAGATGGTCTGCATCCTGTTCCGGCACCCGGACCGGTTGTCTAAGATGGTTTGAGCCCTGTTCCGGCACCCAGAACAGGTATCTAAGGTGTTCTGCACCCTATTCCGGCACCCTGAACAGCTATCTAAGGTTGTCTGGGTGTTCTGTACACCATTCCGGCACATGAAACCGCTATCTAAGATGGTCTGCATCCTGTTCCGGCACCCGGACCGGTTGTCTAAGATGGTTTGAGCCCTGTTCCGGCACCCGGAACAGGTATCTAAGGTGGTCTGCGCCCTATTCCGGCACCCTGAACAGGTATCTAAGGTTGTCTGGGTGTTCTGTACACCATTCCGGCACATGAAACCGCTATCTAAGATGGTCTGCATCCTGTTCCGGCACCCGGACCGGTTGTCTAAGATGGTTTGAGCCCTGTTCCGGCACCCAGAACAGGTATCTAAGGTGGTCTGCGCCCTTTTCCGGCACCCGGAACAGCTATCTAAGGTTGTCTGGGTGTCCTGCACACCATTCCGGCACCTGAAACCGCTATCTAAGATGGTCTGCATCCTGTTCCGGCACCCGGACCGGTTGTCTAAGATGGTTTGAGCCCTGTTCCGGCACCCAGAACAGGTATCTAAGGTGTTCTGCACCCTATTCCGGCACCCTGAACAGCTATCTAAGGTTGTCTGGGTGTTCTGTACACCATTCCGGCACATGAAACCGCTATCTAATATGGTCTGCATCCTGTTCCGGCACCCGGACCGGTTGTCTAAGATGGTTTGAGCCCTGTTCCGGCACCCAGAACAGGTATCTAAGGTGGTCTGCGCCCTATTCCGGCAACCGGAACAGCTCTCTAAGGTTGTCTTGGTGTCCTGCACACCATTCCGGCACATGAAACAGCTATCTAAAATGGTCCGCCTATTGTTCCGGCACCCGGACCGGTTGTCTAAGATGGTTTGAGCCCTGTTCCGGCACCCGGAACAGGTATCTAAGGCGTTCTGCACCCTATTCCGGCACCCTGAACAGCTATCTAAGGTTGACTTGGTGTACTGCACACCATTCCGGCACATGAAACAGCTATCTAAAATGGTCCGCCTACTGTTCCGGCACCCGGACCGGTTGTCTAAGATGGTTTGAGCCCTGTTCCGGCACCCAGAACAGGTATCTAAGGTGGTCTGCGCCCTTTTCCGGCACCCGGAACAGCTATCTAAGGTTGTCTGGGTGTCCTGTACACCATTCCGGCACCTGAAACCGCTATATAAGATGGTCTGCATCCTGTTCCGGCACCCGGACCGGTTGTCTAAGATGGTTTGAGCCCTGTTCCGGCACCCGGAACAGGTATCTAAGGTGGTCTGCGGCCTTTCAAGGCACCCTGAACAGCTGTCTAAGGTTGTCTGGGTGTTCTGTACACCATTCCGGCACCTGAAACCGCTATCTAAGATGGTCTGCATACTGTTCCGGCACCCGGACCGGTTGTCTAAGATGGTTTGAGCCCTGTTTCGGCACCCGGAACAGGTATCTAAGGTGGTCTGCGCCCTTTTCCGGCACCCGGAACAGGTATCTAAGGTTGTCTGGGTGTTCTGTACACCATTCCGGCACATGAAACCGCTATCTAAGATGGTCTGCATCCTGTTCCGGCACCCGGACCGGTGTTCTAAGATGGTTTGAGCCCTGTTCCGGCACCCGGAACAGGTATCTAAGGTGTTCTGCGCCCTATTCCGGCACCCTGAACAGCTATATAAGTTTGTCTGGGTGTCTCGCACACCATTCCGGTACCTGAAACAGCTATCTAAGGTGGTCTGCCTCCTGTTCCGGCATCCGGACCGGTTGTCTAAGATGGTTTGAGCCCTGTTCCGGCACCCGGAACAGGTATCTAAGGTGGTCTGCGCCCTATTCTGGCTCCCTGAAAGGCTATCTAAGATTGTCTGGGTGTCCTGCACACAATTCCGGCACATGAAACAGCTATTTAAGGTGGTATGCATCCTGTTCCGGAACCCGGAACAGGTATCTAAGATGGTCTGCCCCCCATTCCGGGACCTGGTACTGATATCTAAGGATGTCCTATTTCGGCACCAATAGCATATAAGTTTGTCTGGGTGTTCTGCACCCAATTCTACCAACCGGAATGGATATAACGGCGCCCCACCCCACAGGGGCGTGGAAAGCCATGCTGGGCCCCAGTAATGTAATGCGGTGTGGCCTAAATTGGGTGCGTATCTACACCTCTGAAAGATATGATTGATTAAAGTATTAATTGTGTGCAATTTATGCAAAGGGGCCAGGTTGCTTAATCGGAAGCAGGTCCCTCCTCTTCGGCCGACGGCGCCATCTGCCCAGTGACATCTGGGAACATGACGCATGTGCACTACAGGACGCTGCCCAGTACCGCCAAGCGTAAGTATATTTGGGAAGGGGGATGTGGACTCCCCTGTCGGGCCCCTCCAGCAGCCTGGGACAGGGTAATTAATACCTGATTACCCGCCTCTTGGCACCACTGCATGTGGCGCTGCTCATAAATATTAGTTTTAGAATCCCCTGTCGGGCCCCTCCAGCAGCCTGGGACAGGGTAATTAATACCTGATTACCCGCCTCTTGGCACCACTGCATGTGGCGCTGCTCATAAATATTAGTTTTAATTATATTTTTTTATAAAGGCGGCGTGGTTACACCCCCTACCCTCCCAACAAAAACAATGGGCAAGTGGTCATTTATTATTATTTATTTATATATTTATACTGCTCTAAAAAAGAAAAGAAAAAACCTCCCTATGCAGCCAGTGTGTGAAATAGATGAGCTGCAGCACCAGCAGCTATGTCCGTTCTCCCCCCTCCATCCCTCTGCCCGAGTGTAGTACCAGCGGGGTAGGTGGGAGGCTGTCAGCCCTGCACAGCGGTTCCCCTGTGTGACAGCAGCGCACAGACAGCGCCACTGTGCAGGGCTGACAGCCTCCTAGCAGTGCAGCAGCTTCGTGCGGGAGCCGGCAGGGATTTCTCCCTCCCCACTGACAGGCCGTCCGCGGACCCGCCCCCCGGACGGGGACGCGCTTTCACAGCTCCCCAGCGGCAGAGGTCGCTGCGGGGAGCTGATCCGGTCCGGCATTCCGGAGTTTGGTCCGGTCCGGTTTTCACCTAATCCCCACAAAGACATTACTCTAACAGCGCATCTTGATCGCAACAGCATAATGCACTCTGTGTAACACATGCATCATATAAGTATTTGGGGCGGAATGCAACAATGCTAAAACTGCCTCCAAACCTACAAAAATTCAAAACAGATTCACCCCACAGGACGTCGCTGCTACCCAGAGCTGAAAATTCAGAGTTCGGCAAATTGCCCTGGGTAACCCTTCATCCCAAAAGCTTGGGTACAGTACAGCAGGGCTCCAGCGGTTTCAGTGTCTGCTCCCATTGTCTGCTTGTTGTCAGTGGACAGCGCACTATCAGAGACAAGACCACGATTTTCTTGGGTACCGTAAGCTATGGAATTCTTACCTCATATTCTGCATTGTCAAATAGAAAAATTTACTGCAAAGTGTTTTATTTATTACAAACACAAATAAATACTGCTGATACAACTATTCTCCATCTTTCTAAGGCGCTATAAAGTAAAACTTGGTGCAATCAGTTGTTTTTAGAGATCACATAAATAACTTAGCAGCATCCATCTGTGCAAATTAAAGGATAAATGGGAAGACAGAACCCCCCCCCCAAAAATAATAATAATAATCCAGGGCCAAATGCTTGGGGCATATTTACTAAAGTGCCGGTTTTTAGAAGTGGAGATTCTAAATATTTATCCAGCACCTTCTAGATGATAATAGCTAGAATCTGATTGGTTGCTACAATCCACTTAAAAAACAAAACAAAAAAATGCACTTTGGTAAATAGAACCCCTAGTATCTAATAGAGCTCATGTAGCATAAATATTAGTGCTATGGGGATTTGTCCTCTTTAAACTCAATGAAAAACTGGAAAAAAAACCATACATGGATGTCAATGGTACCGTAGCATTCAATTTAAATGCAGCTGCAGAAATTGGTACGGATTTGCTTATTGGTACACTAAGATTTCAGACCTTACGTAATATTCTGCGTTTTGCAGGCACCATGGGATTCCTGAGAGTAAACATGTAGATTTAAAGCAGCAATAATTTAAAATTCAAAACCAACCTGGTTTTACCTCATAGAATATTACCGCTTTAAATCTATGGCTAACTCACTGCGATCACACCCCCCATTCCTGCAACTCACAGGATATTACACCATTATACATAAAACTATATATTGCGTTAATGGTGATGGACTAAAGCTATTAATGGGGTTTCTATGGAGATTATCTCTATTCACCATACCCACCTATATTATTTTCTGTGGAGAACATAATTCCTGTGTTGAGCTCTTGTAACGTCTCTAACCACAAGTAATTTGTCTATTTACTTCTCAATACTTGTAGCCCAGTATAAACCGTGGGAGGAAGCAGGGATTTACATAACACTGGCTGGGCCCTGTCCCTGTTTATAGTGTAAACACAATCCAAAAATCTTTAGAAACCAATAATTCCTTCCTCTTCTCCAAAGCAATTGCTGTCACGGATAAAAGATTTGCAAGAACCCAAGAGGCACTTTTAATGTCATAAAGGCATTTAAGAGCTTGGAAGATGGTAGTACATTGTTATACTGTGTAAATGCACATGGTCCACTGTCTCTATTCACTGGGGAGTGGGGGCATGCTGTTTGTGAGAAAGTGACCGTGAAGAGGAGACTGCAAGCCAGAAGCCAAGAATTGCACTATAACGTTACCATGAAAGCCTTCACAGAGTAATGGAGCCATCTGCAACAGAATATGCGAGTCTCTTTACTAAGGGGCTGATTCTACGGGGGGGGAAAAAATAGCTAGTTGATTTGTCCCTTGGTAAAACCATGTTGCACTGCAGGGTGTGGGGGGAAGGGGAGCGCAGATGTAAAATGTGCAGAGAGATTTAGATCGGGAGAGCCGTGTTCAAAATCCAATTGAAATTGCAGTGTAAAAACAAAGCTGTTCACCATTTGTGGGCTACATGCAAAAACAGACAGTATTTACCCTGCATGCAAAAACAAAACAAAACCAAAAACTGTATTTGCGCCCCATGTGTTGCAACATGGTTTGTCCAGGTGCCCAGTTACTTGCTTGAACCAGCACCACACTGTGTATGTTTTACAATTGCCCATTCCCCCAGAAATTGGGAGGACAGTCTACCAGTCCCTAGACAAGTAGATAGGTCTCCCACCACAGCTCGGTTGCTTTCCAAGCAAAGTGGTTGAGGCAAGGTGACTGATGATACAGTTTGCTACGAATCACGTCAATATGGAGCCCGCTTCCCATGATGCTTTGCCGATAATGCTGCAGATGGGCGGGGCTGCGTATATACCAAGCAAAAAAGGCTACTTCTTTATGTAACAAATAGTAACAAAGAGATCCTTTAACACAACGCAACGTGCATGAATGCAATAGCCAATCTTTCTTTATTCATTTACCTATTGTTGCAAACCAATCTGCAGCTACTGCTTTGGCTCCCTGCGGCGGATCCTGTACTGGTGACATGACGGAGTGAAGGCACTTCTGTACTATAATATACTCAAATGCAAATAAAACACTAACTACAACAATAACAAATGCTAAATGTCAATACTGCAAGCCAAATTATTCTAAGAGAAAGTTTATTTTAATTCAGTAAAGTGTAAGAGCCCTTCTCTGCTATACTTTTGATGTTCTGACGGCTGAACACAATTTGAATGGCGGTTAATTAAATCCGTTGAGGAAAAGTTAATGTACTTGACAAACACATGGAAATGAGATGTGTGACGGCTCTCCACATATGTTAGTACATAAATAAAACAGTTACTGACTTCTGTGAAAGCTTTATTGCGCTGTAATCCTACAAGTCTTTAAAAAGTAACGTTCGTGAAGCATGGAAAAGGCTTTTAAACACTTGTCTACAATCACTGAGCGCTCCCAAGTTTGATGTGGTATCTGTTCACAGCGTATCAAATTGTTCTAGTATGGCACATTTCCCACTCGTAGGCTTGTGATTTACAATACACAAGTGGTCTTTAGTTACACCAGTGATTCCCCATACACCGTGATAGGACATATTTGTCACCACAGGAGGCAGGATATGAATCTAGGAGAGGTAGGGAGCAGTTGGAGAAATGCACCATTCATGGAATATCTGCCTCATTCTGCATTTGGGTGGAAATTGTCCTTCATTATTTTTTCCCCTAATGTTTATATTCCCTGAGGATATCTCCCTTACTGAACCCCAGTAACACCACAGAGCAGGGAGGTTGCCAAGAAGTGACATCATCGCGCACGGGAGCCCTGTCTTTCTTTCAAGCACTAAACTAAAGCCTGGTGATCAGGAGACATTACTGTAGTCCCTGCTTTACAGAAACATAGTCCACGGATGGGGGAAGACTTTCCACAAACTGGCTTTCATTAATTCAGGAGGCATTCACATTGGAAAGAGGACCCCCCCTGTTTCAAATGATGAGGTCCGCTAGTAGACACTGGGTGGTGGGAGGAATGTATAACAGGGGTGGTTCATAGGGTTGACCACACTTTGGTCGACCACTGTTGGTCGACAGTAACTAAGTCGACACCTAAAACAGGCCAACACAACCATTAGGTCGACATGACAAAATGTTGACATGAGATTTTTTTAAAAAAATTGGTGTTGTTTTCTTCGTAGAGTGACCGGGAACCCCAATTTGTTTGCATGGTTCACTTCGCTCGCCATGCTTCGGGCAAGGTGCCTCGCTCCGCTACCGCTGCGCTTGGCACAGGTTACCATTCCCATTCCCAATTGTAGTCCATGTAGATCGTAAAGTATGAAAAAGTTTAAAAAAAAAAAAACATTTGTGAAAAACTCATGTCGACCTTTTGTCATGTCGACCTAATAACATGTCAACCTAGTAACCATGTCGACCTAGAAACCATGTCGCCCTAATGCATGTCGACCAATAGTGGTCTACCTAATGCATGTCGACCTAAGTGTGGCCAACCTAGAGACCGGATACCATGTAAGCAGACGAGTAGAGAAATTGTCCATAGCAACTAATCATCTTCTAGCTAGAATTTACACTCTGCAAAATACTAGTTACAAACTGACTGGTTGCTAGGGGCAACTTCACCACTTTTCCACTTCTCTACTCTTTAGAAGGCTTGATGTATTCCTCCCATTATCGGGTGATCACCTTCAATCTACACTTCACTACAGAAAACATACATTTACATATATGGGTAGCGGTCACTGCAAGCCCTATCACCCCATAATGGCACCTGTGTACATGTCGAAACATCCACATTTGATAGAGAGGAGTTCCTTTTATCAAATGATTGCCCTCTAATGGTTATCGTCTGAATGAAAAGACAGCTTTGTCAGCAACATATGGGATCTATTCATGAAGCAGTGAAAAGTGTGGACAAATGAGTCAGTGGAGAAGTTGCCCATGGCAACCAATCAGCATTGAAGTAATATTTATAATTTGCATACTGTACAATTGTACGGTGCACTTGATTGGTTGCCATGGGCAACTTCTCCACAGGCTCACTTCTCCACTCTTTTCACTGCTTGATGAATTGACCCCCTAGTATCATTTGTAATACAGTAGGTGTGCCATGGCAAATTATTATTTTTTGGCTGCCAACGGTCTGTGAATTCAGCTTTAAGAGACCTGCAGCCCCATAGGGGGAGCTGCTGGTAATAAGACAAGCAAGGAGTGTGGAGTCTGGCGGGGAATGAGAGCATCGAGGTGTGGCAGGGTGTAAAAGCACGCCACCAGATGCAGTTAGAGGGCTCTGAGAATTGAGTTGTGGTGGGCTTAATAGCTATGTATTGCTGGGGCAGAGTGAGCACAGACATAGAGGTGAGATATTTCTCAATCTTTATGAGAGTTATGATGAGAAACTGGTATGTCCTTCCAATTTTTTCATGCCAAGTTCCTTAGTACTTCATCTGCAACTTTGTACATGTTTAAAATGAGTTCCTGTGCGGTTATTGTTGCAGCCTGGCACCTCTGGAAGTGGTGTTTCACTGTGGTGCGAATAAGACGCAAACACTACACCTCTCGGGGTAAGCTCACTCACGCAAGGTGCCTGGTGCTGCATAGTGTATCGAGGCTTGGTGTATAAGGACCAGTACGGGCTACATGAGGGGGAGGGGGTGCGGGTTAACACTTAGGGGGAGATGTACTAAGCCATGGAGAGTGATAAAGTGGAGAGAGATAAAGCACCAACCAATCATTCAGCTCTTAACTGGCACGTTACCTGCTGTGTATAAAAAATGACAGTCAGCAGTTGATAGGTTGGTAGGTACTTTATCTCTCTCCACTTTATCTCTCTCCAAGGCTTAGTACATCTGCCCCTTATAAACATACCTTCCTCTATAAGCCCACCCCCAGACTCCTGTGAAACCAGCCACGGGGGTCGGGCTTACTGTATAGAGCAGCCCTGGCCAACCTGTAGCTCTCCAGCTGCTGTAAAACTGCACATCCCAACATGCTCTACCACACTTTTAGCATTCCCTAATGGCAAAACTGTGGCAGGGCATGCTGGGACATGTAGTTTCACAACAGCTGGAACGCCACAGGTTGGCTAGGCCTGGTATAGGGGAAGGACAAGCTGACTGCTGCATCCTGAGTGCCGCAGCGGCAGCTATGAAACACACAGACATCGCTGATCCCCGGGGTCAGGCAGCCAGCACATTTATTATATACATTACAGATATGTTTATATATGTGTGTTAACCGCTTCCACCCCGTGCAATGTGTGGTCTGCGCTGCACGCACGCCAAGGGCAGCTGCCGCCACTGATGAGGACACATCTGTACTATCAGCTATTATTTGGTATTCAGTGTTATAACGAGACTTTTCTGATCTCTGGGACTAACTCTAGCCAAAGGCGATGTCACCTAGACATAATGATCAACTGACTGGTGATGAAAAGTCTGCCTTCAGGTAATGGGCGGTAGTTGTGTTGCGCTTGTCATTGTATCAGTGCTGCTGCTCTATAGCAGCAGTAAGTAACACAATTATCAGCATTTACATTTATTTTGTAAGCAAACTTTGTTGCTAGGGAAGCAGAAGTGGCTGACCTAGGGGAATACAGTGAATCCATCATCATCTTGTGAACACACAATATGGCCATTATAATAAAACACTATGGCGTTTTTATTTCTCACATTTACAATAAGAGGAGAATCCATTGGTTGAAATCAGGGGCGTCTCTAGAGAGGAGGGGACCCGTGTGCAGACTACGTGTGCGGGCCCCCTCCTCTCCCGTAGCTGTTGCGTCGCTGCTAGCGCTCTGAGCGCTGTAGACTCTGGCACAGTGCCAGAGTCTACAGCGCATGCACAGGACTCCGAAAAATGTCTGCCGCGCCATTTTTTTGGAGTCCTGCGTATGCGCTGTAGACTCTGGCACTGTGCCAGAGTCTCTAGTGGTCAGTGCGCTAGCAGCGGCGAGACGGCTACGGGAGAGGAGGGGGCCCAAACACGGTCAGCGATGGACTCCGGAAGGGTAAGTATAGGAGAAATGGGTGCAGTGTGTGTGGTGTGGGCCCCCCCTGCACACACTGCATCCATTAGATAAACGCCAATGGTTGGAATATAGAATGCAGGGTCAGGGACAGACTGGGGCTGATGTACAGCCCTGACATGTGGGTATGTGTGCGTGTCACAGGCGCACACGTCAAGGGGTGTGTGGCCATGGCTCATGGGGGCATGCCATGAGTCAGGGTGTGCTGGGCTCACGGCATGCCCCCATCTATCTGGGTACCACTCACGGGCGTGTCGGGGTTAGGGAAAACAGAGAGCCGGAAGGCTGTGATGCAGATGGCCAGTTTGGCCAGCTTTCTGTGTGGCTGGACCGGCCCAACAGGCCATCGGCCATTCTGGCATTAGCTAGAAGTGCCAGATGGCCAGTGGGGCCCTGCTCAGGGTCCAAGAGTGAGTATCCATCTGCGTCCGACCTGTGTTACAGGACTGTGAACTGGAGCTTCATTGACGGCCTGAAGGTAAGAGCGGGTTGCGTGAACTAAGTGTCCGACTACAGCTACACTACAGCAGACCCTTATACACCCCTCACAAACTGACAATCACGTGACATGCTGAAAACTTTAAACAGAATGTATAAAATAGTTTGATTATAAGATAAAGCATCTCTGTACTGGTCCTGTCTGGTAAAGGTGTCACTAGAAGGTATTTCTAAAACAAGCATCATGGTGGCACAAGACTCGCCATAGTACTTGATAATTTTGCTCCCCCCTCATAAAAGTAAGCAGACTCATCACCGGTGGGGTTATCACTGGAGGTATCAGGTGTAACTCCAGCTGTGATCCAATTAATTAAAAACATAGGTGGAACAGTGTATCAATGTGCTGCATTGTAAAATTTGGTTAGGCCCAGGTAACGCCACAGGAAATAGAGGGAGCCACACCACTTGTAGTTCTGCCAGGGTATAGAAACAAGTCTTATCACTGGCTAAACACCATTTTTGCAAGCAAAACATTTTTATTTCAGCCTTTGATTATTTTAGCTGTCCGCATGTAATTCTGCTAATGCCCCTCCAGAAATGGCTGCCGCCTTGGAGGAGACAGATACAAGAGGTCATACTCAGCTCTGGTGGTGGCGCCAACCCCTGGCAATGAGCATGGCACCCAGAGCATATGGATCCCCTGCCAATGAGCATGACACCCCTGGCAATGAACATTCCCCCCTGACAATGATCATGACACCCTGAGCATATGAAACCCCTGGCAATGAGCATGGAACCCCTGGCAACAAGCATGACATCCAGTGCATGAAACCCCTGGCAAAGAGCATTCACCCCTGGCAACGAGCAAAACACCCAGAGCATATGAAACCCCTGGCAAAGAGCATTCATCCCTGGCAACGAGCAAGACACCCTGAGCATATGAAACCCCTGACAACGAGTATGACACCCCTGGCAATGAGCATGACACCCCGAGTATATGAAAGCCCTGGCAACGAGTATGACACCCCTTGCAATGAGCAGTCACCCCTGGCAATGAACATGACACCCAGAGCATATGAAACCCCTGGCAATGAGCATGACATCCAGAGTATATGAAACCCCTGGCAATGAGCATGACACCCAGAGCATATGAAACACCTGGCAATGAGCATGACACCCAGAGTATATGAAACCCCTGGCAATGAGCATGACATCCAGAGTATATTAAACCCCTGGCAATGAGCATGACACCCAGAGCATATGAAACACCTGGCAATGAGCATGACACCCAGAGTATATGAAACCCCTGGCAATGAGCATGACATCCAGAGTATATTAAACCCCTGGCAATGAGCATGACACCCAGAGTATATGAAACCCCTGGCAATGAGCATTACATTCCTGATAACGAGCATAACACCCAAAACATGAAACCCCTGGCAACAAGCATAACACCCTGAGCATGAAACCCCTGGCAACGCGCATGGAACCCAGAGCATGAAAACCCTGGCAACAAACAGGTTATTTAAAAGTAATTAGAAGCCTTACTGTGGGGCATACTGTATCACGGGCATTGCGGTGTGTGGCATAATGTGTTACAGGCATTATGGTGTGTGGCATACTGTATCACGGCCATTGCGATGTGTGGCATAATGTGTCAGGGGCATTGCGGTGGTTGGCATAATGTGTCACAGTCATTGCGGTGTGTGGCATAATGTATCAGAGGCATTGTTGTGTGGCATAATGTATCAGGGACATTGACGTGTGTGCCATAATGTGTCAGGGGCATTGTGGTGTGTGGCATAATGTGTCAGGGGCATTGTGGTGTGTGGCCTTATGTATCACAGGCATTATGGTGTGTGGCATAATGTGTAAGGGGCATTACGGTGTGTGGCATAATGTGTAAGTTGCATTACAGTGTGTGGCTTAATGTGTTACAGGCATTACGGTGTGTGGCATATTGTGTAATGGGCATTACGGTGTTTGGCATAATGTGTAAGGGGCATTGCAGTGTGTGGCATAATGTGTAATGGGCTTTGCGGTGTGTGACATTATGTGTAAGGGGCATTGCGGTGTGTGGCATAATGTGTAAGGGGCATTACTGTGTGTGACATAATGTGTAATGGGCATTACTAGAAAGAGGAAAAATTACAAATAATGTTAGGGGGCATGAATCAGAATTTTTTTTCCCGTGGAGAGAAAAGAACCTTCCAGAAGGACAACCATATCTGCAGCAATCCACCAATCAGGTCTGTATGGTAGACTGGCCAGACAGAAGCCACTCCCTAGTAAAAAGCACATGGCAGCCCGCCTGGAGTTTGCCAAAATGCACCTGAAGGACTCTCAGACTACGAGAAACAAAATTCTCTGGTCTGATGAGACAAAGATTGAACTCTTTGGCGTGAATGCCTTGCCAGGCATCATGTTTGGAGGAAACCAGGCACCACTCATCACCAGGCCAAAACCATCCCCACAGTGAAGCATGGTGGTGGCAGCATTATGCTGTGGGGATGTTTTTCAGCGGCAGGAACTGGGAGACTAGTCAGGATAGAGGGCAAGATGAATGCAGAAATGTACAGAGACATCCTGGATGAAAACCTGCTCCAGAGCGCTCTTGACCTCAGACTGGCGTGACGGTACATCTTTCAGCAGGACAACGACCCTAAGCAGCCAAGATATCAAAGGAGTGGCTTCAGGACAACTCTGTGAATGTCCTTGAGTAGCCCAGCCAGAGTCCAGACTTGAATCCGATTGAACATCTCTGGAGAGATCTGAAAATGGCTGTGCACCGACGATTCCCACCCAACCTGATGGAGCTTGAGACATGCTGCAAAGAGGAATGGGCGAAACTACCCAAAGATAGGTGTGCCAAGCTTGTGTCATCATATTCACAAAGACTTGAGGCTGTAATTGCTGCCAAAGGTGCATCAACAAAGTATTGAGTAAAGGCTGTGAATACTTATGTACATGTGATTTCTTAGTTTTCTATTTTTAATAAATTTAGCAAAAATCTCAAAAAACTTTTTTAACGTTGTCATTATGGGTTATTGTGTGTACAATTTTGAGGGAAAAAAATGAATAATTTGGAATAATGCTGTAACATAACAAAATGTAGAAAAAGTGAAGCGCTATGAATGCTTTCCGTATGCACTGTACCTATCATTTTATAGAATGTACTTAATAAATGTTTCTTTAAATCTGCTTGGTTGCTACGGGCAACTTCTCCGCTGGTCTACTTCTCCACTCTTTTCACTGCTTTATCCATCACCCCCCAATGTCCACCATATGCCTTGCTGTATGGACACAAGAGGTGACCTAAACCAGTTTGCGATTGGCAAGTATTACACTACTTAGGGATACATTTACTAAGCAGTGATAAGGGCGGAGAAGTGAGCCAGTGGAGAAGTTGCCCATGGCTACCAATCAGCACTGAAGTAACATCTATAATTTGCATGCTATAAATTGATACAGAGCTGCTGATTGGTTGATGGGGAAATTTCTCTACTGGCTCACTTCTCCGCTCTTATCACTGCTTAGTAAATGTACCCCTTATTTTCTTATGTGCAGCATCCCACTTAAAACCCCAAACAAATGATATCCCAGGCGAATGAGTCGGCAGGAGACGCCGTGTCTGTTCCTTCAGGTTTATTGCTGTCATTTTGTAGCTACAACAAACTTGTTTGTGTGGACGAAGAATTAAATGAAAGTGTCTTTGCTTTACTCCTGACTAACAGGGCAGATGGCAGAGTAAATATGATCCTTTAATTGGTTAACTAGTGTATTTCAGATGAAAGCATCCCGTCACACGCAGGTACCATCTTCAGACCGGAATACGTGCCTCAGGGAAGTCTTGTGTGGTCCTGAAGCCTTAAGAAGAAGATATCTTAATCCAGACACTTGTTCATTTTCTGTAATTACTTTGCTCACATAGATCACTCTCCACTTGGATTTATTAAATTGCGCATTTATTTTCTTATAGTTCAAAAGTGTAACAGGCTCAGCTGCCTGCAGTCATGGTGCTAATGTTCATATGTAACAGACCGTTATGTTTCACTTTGTTCTAACGGGGACATTGGATACAAAAGGGTTTACTTACAGAGGGTTTACTGACGGCATTTTCTACCAATGGTCCTAAAAGCATCCATCCAAGGATTGCTAGCTCTTCTGACCTCTACATACTTTTCACCTCTCTGACAAGACTTACATGGATAGGTTCAGCATCTGCTCCAAGGATTTAATGAAATTATTACGCTGTCCGATATGGAGGCAGAGATTAAACAATAGTTATTTTTACAGCACCTATTGGGCAATAGTTGTCAGACATTGCTGGGGTAAGGACCAGCCTAAATATCTGATGGTTATACTGTACACAGTCGAGTCCCATTATTATGACCACCAGCTAATGGGTATTTTAACCGCTTCTCCCAGCTAATAGCCAGAGTAACCGCCGTGTGCAGCACGGACAGCAGCTACAGGGGCCGAACTGTAATTGCAGATACATATCTGGTAGTCCCCAGGTTCATTTTGACAGTGAGCTTCTCCACTGTAGTATGTCGGTCGGCCCTCACGCACCTTCACAGCGGACATTCACCTCTCACATCAATGGCACGTGGTGGTACCATTTGTCCAGTCATGGTACACCTTCACCACAGCAGCACATGAAAGGTTCACAAACTGCGCTGTAACAGAAATACCGCCACCCTTGGCCTGAAAGCCGATAATCATCCCTTTTTGCAACTCAAATAAATCGCCCCTTTTACCTATGACAGCAGCGAGTGATATGTGTGCAGACGGCCTATCACAAACCTTATATACCCACCAAGCTACGCGCTGCCAACATCAAATGGAGGAGGTGGTGATAATAATGTGACCCGACCATGGGGTATATTTACTAACATTCGTAATTTTCCCGATTTGGTGGGAGAATAATCACGAATGACATCGAAAGTGTAAAACTGCAACTTTTTGAATTTATTACTACTAATTTACTAAGCTGTCGTATTCTGCATTTTCGTGTTTTCCGATGTCGATGTCATTCGTGATTTTCTGGTGTGTAATGCGGCCGATTTAGTAGTTTTGTGGCCGTGTTTTCGTGTTTTTTTTACGACTGCGTCACATGTTTGTTACGGCAGTGTTTGTCCGTGCACGGCCGCGTTTTTTTCCTAAGTTTCGTTTTTGTCACTCGTCCGTGATTGGTTGTATTCGTGATGGAGGAGTGTCTGTGCACATTACTATAAAAACGCCCCAAACACACCGCACCTCGTGGGTTTAGCTAGTGGAGAGGAGAGAGGAAGGTGTATTTGGAGTTGGTGAGTTTGGTGGAGTTTTTGGTGGTTTTTGTGAGGAGTTTAGCGATTGTTGAGTGCTGTACTGTGTGTGTAAGTAGTCTTGTCATACTTGTTGTGGTGTTTTTTCAAAGTTTGTTAATTTTTTTGTCCTTGTTTTTTTTTTCAAGTCTATTGTCATTGTTTGTGAGTGAGTGAGTGAGTGTGTGTGTGTGTGTGTGTGTGTGTTGGCTGTGTGGTGTGTAGTGGAGGAGTGTGTTTTCTGTTTTTATTTTTCTGTGTTTTGTGTAGTTTGTCCTGGTTATGTCTGACTCAGAGGTCAGTGTGGTGGAGGAGGTTAGTGAGAGGGAGGAGGTGAGTGAGGTGGAGGAGGTCAGTGTGGTGGAGGAGGTTAGTGAGAGGGAGGAGGTGAGTGAGGTGGAGGAGGTGAGTGAGGTGGAGGGGGTTAGTGAGAGGGAGGAGGTTAGTGAGGAGGAGGAGGGGGTGCCTGTTGCTGCGTCCTCCAGTGATAGCGATGGTGCTGTGGCTCCGCAGCCACGCACCACTACCAAGACTGGGCGCAATGTAAAGTTCAGCTATGCTGAAAACATGGCGTTGGTGCGGGAGCTGATGAGGCATCATCGCCAATTGTTTGGGCAGGATGCTGCCAAGGTGTCCTCCCGCAGGAAGTCTGTCCTGTGGGGGAAAGTTATCCAGGCAGTTAATAGTGAGGGTGTGGTGAGGCGGACTGAGGACACGTGTCGCAAAAGGTTTTACGACATCAAGCGCCGTGTCAAGGCCAAGATGGCCAAGGAGGCAAAATCAGCCCGCCAAACCGGGGGTGGCCCCCCTTTCCGGGCCACGTATCGTGATTGGGAGGAGCCTGTGCGGGCACTGATTCCTGCAGAAGTGGTGTCTGCAACTCATGTCCGGGATTCGGACCGTCCAAGGCAGGATGGTGAGTTTTTTTATTTATATTTTAATTTTAAACATTCAAAACTGATCATGCTGCAAAATTTAAATGTTTTTTTAAGTATGCATACATTGTGTTGGTCATGTCGTGCAGGCCTGTGCACCCTTAAGCTGTAATTGTGTTTTTAAACTACATTTCCCATCATGCCTTGGCTGAGTTTTTAGATTAGTGAATGTTAAATAAGGTGCAGTGCATGCTGGTATGTGTAGTTCCAATACTTAATCTGAGATATTGCTTGTCCATAGCTGTTGTATCTAATTGCAGTTTTTTTGGATTTGTTCGTGTGTTTTGAATTCTTTGGCATATCTAAATTTTTTTATGATGTTTGGGTCAATTAGCAATTAATCAATCTCTGCAATATATTGCACACAATTCATCAATGTTTCTGGATTATTTAGTGCAACACCATGTTCATTTTTAAATACACACCAAATTAAGTAATCCAGATTAGCTTAAACAGAAATTAGTTTACTTTACATTACGTACAAAATGGTTACAGTACACTAAGGTTTTGCAGTTAACAATGTGTTTTCCAAGTATGGTCATAATGTTTTTTCCACTTTTTCAACAGTACGCCAGACCAGCGCTCCAGACAGGCCACTGCCAACTGATGTGGGTGCTGGGATTGCAGGTAAGAATTCACTGTAGTCACATATTCTGCAAACACATAGAAGTACAAAATATTAATGTTTATCTATTCACATAGGTTCTTCTTCTGCAAGCCGCCCTCTAAGGCGCCCATCACAGGGCTCTGTAAACTTACCCAGGAGGCCAAGTAAGACGCGCCGTGTGGATTTGGAATCAGCGGATCCATCTTCCCCACCCAGGCGGCGCATCTCCGCAGTCTTGTCCCAGCCACCACAGGCACTATTGGCTAGTCCCCAAAGTGATGAGCCCCGATCACCTCAGTTATCTGGTGAGTAAAAACATACAATAAACACATTCAAAAATTTTGACACAGTACATTTACTATGATGTGAGTTGTAGTTGAGATGACATGTTTGCCATAACAACCAATCTGATTTCACGTATTAACTTCTTGAAGGTGCAAATGCAAAAATTAACAAAGTCTTATTGTTTGCTATGGCCAACATCACATTTAAAAATGACCACCCATCTTACTAAATTTAGTCCACACACGTGCACAGAAAAAGAAGAGCAACTTACTCACCGAACTAAATCCACCACCACCCCCTCCACACCATTATAGTGTTCACACACCTCCCCTGTCCTGGATGTAGACTGCTTACTTGATCCGCTCCTCTGGACCATCCAGGTGAGCAGTCTATATCCTGGACAGGGGAGGTGAGAGAACACTATAATGCTGTGGAGGGGAGGTAGTTAGGTGTGGAACCCGCCAGTCAGTCTATGTGCACGCCTGTGATGGGACATATGTTTTTCAAAACAAAAGATTACTCGTTTAGAAATACACAACTCAAATATAAAAATGTCCGGAGTATTATTAAGTTTGAAATGTTTAGGACTACCAAATATATTAAATGTAAACTAAACAGTGCATGTTGGCCACCCCATACAGAACCAACCTTCATGCCCGACGTTGACCAGCAGGAACCAGACCAACAGGCCACCTATACACTGCACCTAACACCCGTTGTTCCGACCCAGGCAACCCAGCCGCAGGATATCCCCCAACCCTCCATTAGTCCACAACTGCTCCAAGCTCCACCCCAGCAACAAATGTCCGCTGACTTTTGGTCCAGTTTGGCAACCCAACAGAGTCAAAACACTGCCTGCCTGAACGCCCACACCCAACACCTTGCCAGTCTGCCCCATCATCTGCCGCGCATTAGTAGGAACTCGGGCAGACTGATTGTCCAGGTAGGCAGAATTGCCACTTCTATGGAGCAAATCCGGACCGACAACACTCAAATGCTGGCAAATTTGACGCGCATCATTGATGAGCAACAGCGCCAGCAGCAAGCACTCATCCAACTGGTCCAACACAATCAGGTGGTGAATGAGTCATTGTCGAGGATTGTGGCCAGCCACACTGCAAGTAACAACCAACTGAATGCCAGCATCCACAATTTAAGCCAAAGCATCACTTTGATGGCAGCACAACAAGTGAGCTCCAGCTCAGGAACCACGACCCCTAGCCAAACCCCAGTAACCTCCCCTGTTCGTTGATCCTCCCGAGCACGTGCCAGCGAGCCAGCACAAAGCATGGCACCCAGCACACACAAGAAAAAAAAATAACTTTAAAATATAATTTTAGTAACACAATAAAACTTTGATTATTGAAATCACACAACTTCCGGTGTCCGTGTCAAACATTGTAGAACACGCTATGTGTGTATTATTTACTGGGGTAATGAATGACAATGTATTTTGAACAATCACTAACTAAAATGTACATACCACTATAAAGAACAAACACTAAGTAAGAAAACACACATTCACACTTACAAAAATGTATTGCAAAGTGTTTAGTCAAGGTTAATTACATCCCAAAAAAACTTACCGGTAAAATACCGCTGAATCACTTTTTGCCTTACCTGCCTCCCTACATCTGTACTCACACTGTCACCAGATGTTTCTAACTCCTCTGCTTGCTGACTGTTTTCTTCATCATCATGTGCCAGATGTTGATTCAAACACAGATTATGTAGAAAACAGCAGCAGAACACAATCCTAGTCACTTTGGAGGGACTATACAACAAAAGGCCTGCAGATTTATCCAGACACCAAAACCTAGATTTCAGCACCCCAAAACATCTTTCTATCACATTCCGCGTAGCCTTATGTGCATGATTGTAACTGTGTTCAGCAGGAGAATCAGGTTGGGACAATGGAGTCAGTAGCCAAGAGTAGCAGCCATAACCCCCATCACCTGAAATACAGATATAGGCAACATTAGTACATGTGTCTGATGAATAATTACCCCAAACAAAAATGGTGTTTGTAGTTAACACACATACACACAACACACTTTGAACATACCCAGCAGCCAGCCATCAGGCATTTGTCCGTCCTCAAATTTATCAAAGAGAGATGACTGACTGAGGATGAAGGAGTCATGGCAGCCGCCAGGGTAACCTGCAACCACACTCATAATTTTGAGATTTGCATCACAAACCACCTGGACATTAGTTGATTGGCTAGAATGCCGATTAGTATATATATATTGTCGGCCCCTAGGTGGTCTCAGCTCAACGTGTGTGCAATCTATGGCCCCCAGCACATGGGCATGTGAGCAAGCTCATAGAAAGCTACCCTGACAGCATGCCACTGCGACTCCTGGGTAGGGAAGCAGATAGAGGCATTTATATGTGGTTCCAAGACATCCAAAACCTGAGTGGACATTAATAAATCTAAGGTGAGTGTCATGATCTGTATTCAATACAATACTGTGTTATAAGACCTTACAGAAGCAACACTTAGACATAGACGTGTATGTATTTTTCAACTCACCTGATTCAAATATTTAGAAAAGGTGGGCTGGGAGATACCAATAACGTCGCCTGTCACAGCCTGGAAGCTCCCAGTAGCCATAAAGTGTAACACAGCCAGGAGTTTGTGCAGGCCTGAGACAGAGCGAGAGCGTGCTGTCTCAGGGTCTAGTCCCAGTTTGACAAGGTCATACAGTCGGAAAATGTTGTTTCTATTTAGGCGAAACATCTGTATGACCCTACAATGCGTTTAAGTTTAAACGACCCCTAATAAAACATGGCTGGCGCAGCCTCCGCGGCACCTGTACAACCTGCTGACCATGTTCACTTACCTAGCCCTGATTTCTTCCAGACTCATGGACCAGTCTCAGGTATCCCCCAGCAACCAGTAAATCTGTAGCACACACCACAGCCGCCATTTCAGAGTGAGAGAATTTCCAATTGTGCCTGGGACCCTTTTATAGGGCCAAACATTCAGGTGTGAGTAATGGATAATTGACTACACATGTAAACACGCTTCTCAAAAGCAGGTCTGTTTTTTTTTAGGACTTTTTTACGATTTGTATTTTTTCACGGCCGCAAATGCATTTTCACGGTAGACATTACAAATACGAATTGTTAGTAAATGACCGAGATTCATATCTAAACAGCCGCGTTTTGACCGATGGTGTATTCATTCGTATTTTTTTTCTTGGACTTGCAAAAAAATACGAATGGCCTCATCACTGCCGTGATTTGAGTTTAGTAAATGACCGAGATGACACTTTGAAGAAAAAACGTCATCTCGGTCAAAATTGGGACCTTAGTAAATATACCCCCATGTACCTATTACTGAATGGGTAGTGTAACACAAAAAGTTTGTATCTTTGGTAATGTGTGGTCTCATATTGGTAATAGCAATAGTACAGTATATACGTAGTTCCAATCCAGCCTAAGATTTCCAACATTCCATAATAAATGTCCCTGATTTTCTAATGTTAACCAATTGAGGGATGTAGTTATGTGACCGACATCTACTGCCCCCTAAACATCCCACCAGTCAGCAAGCTGACTAACAGGGACCCTTCCCACTCGCGGGTGTCCACAACACCCATAGAGTGGGAATAGAACCTGTGGCGAGCACCGAGTCTACAATGGGCTTTGTTGCGCTCGTGCCCCCCCCCCCCCATCGGCATTCTGTAGCCGGAATCCCAGTGTCGGGATGGCGATGACTGGTGAAACAGCCCCAACTCCCAATTGATCAGTATGCAGTTTAATGCTGACATTTACCGAAATGTTGACATGGTCATAATGTTGACGTGGCATGCGGGCATAATGAAAATTTTGACATTAGAGTTAGGTTTGGGGGTTAGGGTTAGGCCGGGTAAGGCATATCTGAAATCTGGACCGTCGATAATGTGGTCTTAACATTTAATCAGTGTTAACATTCTAAATAATGACATTGAGAATGATGATATGATAAAGATGTGCGCGGACTCCCGCATTTTGGTTTTGGTTCTAATTCACCATCGTGTGTTGGTTTTCATTTTGCCAAAACCACTCTCAAGGGTATATGGCTCAGATTCTGTTTTTGGTTCGGTTAACCAAAAAAAAATTGAATTAAAAAATCAATAGTCGTTGATAAAAATGAATAAAAATTGCTAACATCAAGTAATTTTTGCAATCCAAAACTCGAAATTCAAATTTAAAATCCGAATTCCGAACTGAGGGAAGATCCGTACTGGAACTCGATTCAGATTGGATCTCCTTGGGAGATCCGGACCAGATTTTGGTTCGGTTCGGATCCACAAAATGTATGTGGATTCGGTTTTCTGGGGAACTAACCTGCACATCTCTATGATATGTTGGACATGTCGACATGTTCTCTTTTGACTTTATGACCCCGGTGACAGTCTCATTTCGACATTAGGAATGTCGACACTGTTTTGCTTGTTTAGCTCTTCATAAGAACACTGAATCATGGGTAAGAAATGTAGTGCTTCTTTATTCAGCGATTATAAACTATGTACACTTTGTACACTGGACTACACACACTTCCCGGCTGAGACCCCTTTCAGACTGGTGGTCCGACTTGGCTTATTGCCGAGTTGGTGATAGTTACATAGTTTTATAGTTACATAGTTACATAGTTGATGAGGTTGAAAAAAGACAAAATGTCCATCGAGCTCAACCTGATTTATAAATTTTTTATATAATTTAAAAGCTATAACCTTGGATATTTCTTTAAGTTAGTAATTTATCTAATCCATTTTTAAACTTATTGACTGAGTCCACCATTAATACCTTCTCTGGTAGAGAATTCCAAATCCTTACTGCTCTTACTGTGAAGAACCCTTTCCTCCATTGTGATGTCACCACTGACGCGTGCCAAGGTGTCACTTGGAGATGAAATGATCTCCAAATGCCACCTCTTCCTATGTAATGAACAGGTTACAGCACATGGGCCTTATTCTTTGATGAATACTTCTGCCGTCAAGAAATGTAGAGATTTTTATACAGTAAATCTCTGATGTTGGGAAATATATTGGTGTGCTTCGATACTCTCACAAGATAGCCGATTCCCATATATGGGGCTAAAAGAGATTTCTTGAAGCTAAATCTGCACCCCAGGTTGAAAACTAAAACCTTTATGTGGTTATGGTATTTGGAGAATGTCAAAGAAAATTGTATATCTAAATCTCACTACACATATTATTAGTACTGTATTGTTTTTATCTTTTATTTATATCGCGCCACAAGGGATCCGCAGCACCTAATTACAGAGTACATAAATGAAAAATCAAACTGGGACAATAGTGACTTACAGTTGAAGACAATATAGGACATGTACAGGGTAAATAACACTGACATAAGTATCAGAGTGGCAGAAAAAAGCGGGATTAGGTGCCGTTGAGGATGATTGAGAAAGTGAAGGATAAACACATGGGGGTTGAGGGACCTGCTCGTGAGAGCTTACATTCTAAAGGTGAGGGGCATACAGACAGGGGTGGCACAAATGGGGTAGATAGTGAGTGTGGAACAGAGGGCTTAGGATGAGATTAGGCTGGGTCTGGTGAAAAAGTAGGTCTTGAAGTTTTGTAGAGAGGTGGAGAGCCTGAGAGGGAGAGGTAGGGAATTCCAGAGAAAGGGAGCAGCACTTGAGAAATCTTGACGGTAAGAGTGGGAGGAAGTAATATTACATATTACATCTGCCCAACCTGCAGTGCAACATGGTTTTGACCAGTTGCTTGATCATTTGCTTTACTTTCAAACATGATTTCGGCCCATTGCCTGAAGGTAATTTTAGTCAATATTGTAAATAATATTGTGCATTAAAGAGAGTTTGTGCACATTGATCAGAAAGCAAAGCAGTGGCGTAACTCCCACCCCCGCAGCCACTGCGGAGACTTGGAGGTGCAGGGCTGCGGGGGCACCACCACTGATTGCTATCTGTGTTCGGGAAGGAGCCGGAGGGCACAAAGCGCGCCTCTCCTGTGTGTCCCTCCTGGGTCTCCGGCGGTGGTGTGTCTGTTACATGAAGTGCCGGTTCATGAGCCAATCAGAGCTCGCGGACTGGCAGCCAATCAGGAGCCGCAGCTACCGGTTCACGAGCTCTGATTGGCTCATGAACCAGCACTTCATTTGACAGACACACCGCTGGAGACACAGGACGGACACAGCCAGGAGAGGTGCGCACTGTGCCCTCAGGCTTCTTCCCGGACTCACAGCAGCGGGGGGAGGGTGTGTACCTGGCACTGGGGCATATGTGTAGCTAGCACTGGGGGGGGTGGTATATGGGGCACTGGGGCATATGTGCTTCTGGCACTATGGGGGCATATTTTTATCTGGCACTGTGGGGAAATATCTGGCACTGGGGGCATATGTGGCACTGGTAGCACAGCCCTAGCAATAAGCATTACCCCCTGGTAACAAGCACAATACCCAGCTCATGAAATCCCTGGCAACAAGCATTACCCCCTAGCAATGAGCATGACACCCAGTGCATGAAACCCCTGGCAACGAATATTACCCCCTGGCAACAAGCTTGACGCCCAGCACATGATACCCCTAACGATAAGCATAACACCTAGCACATGAAACCCCTGGCAACGAGCATGACACCCTGAGCGTGAAAACCCCTGGCACTGTGCATGGAACCAAGAGCATGAAACCCCTGGCAACCAGCAGGTAATTTAAAAGTAATTAGAAGCCTTACTGTAGGGCTTAATGCGTAATGGGCATTGCGGTGTGTGTCATAATGTGTCACAGGCATTACGGTGTTTGGTATACTATATTACGGGCATTGTGGTATGTGGTATAATGTCTCTGGGGCATTGCAGTGTGTGGCATAATGTATAATGGGCATTGCGGTGTGTGGCATAAGGTATAACAGGCATTGCGGTATGTGTCACAGGCATTACGGTGTGTGATATACTATATCACAGGCATTGTGGTATGTGGTATATTGTCTCAGGGGTATTGCGTGTGTGGCATAATGTATAACGGGCATTGCAGTGTGTGTCATAACGTGTCACAGGCATAACGGTGTGTGGTGTACTGTATCACAGGCATTGTATGTGCTATAATGTCTCAGGGGCATTGCAGTGTGTAGCATAATGTATAACGGGCATTGCGATGCATGGCATAATGTGTCACAGGTATTACAGTGTGTGGCATAATGTGTCAGGGGCATTACGGTGTGTGGCATATTGTGTTATGGGCATTATTGTGTGTGGCATAATGTCTAAGGGCCATTGCAGTATGTGGCATAATGTATACTGGGCATTACTATAAGGAGGAAAAATGACAAATAATGTAAGGGGCATGAATCAGGATTATTTTTTTCCTGTGGTGGCCAACGCCTGGGTGTGCAGGTTGCAAAACTGGGGTATAAGGTAGTCTTTTCCTGCAATGCCACACCCCTTTATGCAAAGCCACACCCATTTCAGCAAGGCCACGCCCCCTTTTGCAGCGCATGCAGATTCATCACTTTGCTAGTGGTAATTATTGGGGGGGGGGAGGGGGGGGGGATACTGAAGAGTCTTGGATACTGAAGACTCAACCTGTATTACAGTCATTAATAAACAGACCCCTAAATGATAAAAAAAAAAAAATGGATTTCTGATCTGCAAGGACTAAGAAGAAACACTCCAACCTGGACAAAAAAAAAAAAGCTAGTGAAAGGTCTGTGGGAAACATGAGGGGAACTGTAGATGGCTTTTCTGGTTTGTCCTGGGGCGGTTTTGTCACGGGCCAGTGGTGAGAGGATGATTAGAGAACATATTGCCAGGAAGGAGTCTGAGTGTTGGGGGAAATGAAAGGGTGGGACAGACTCTCAGGTGACCACTCAGAACTTTTACACTTTTCCAAAGGAATTCTGTATAATGATGAAGCAGATAATAGTTCTTGGAAGCTGTGCTGTAGGCTGCTCACTCATGAGTGTACATTCCTTGTAGGATACATCGTCTATGCTTAACAGGGATATCCACATCTAATTAGCCATTTAAATCCCTGTGTTTAGGAGAATGATGGTTTTACTGTTACCAAGACTACATAATAATAATAATAATAATAATAATAATAATAATAATTATTATTATTATTATTATTATTATCTTCTTAAATTATATGTCTCCCCATCTCATATATAATATACGTGTGTATATTTCATAGTATAATAAAAGATTATTAAAATTATATAAACATTATAAAATGTCAGGTCCAAATATGAAATAGATTAGAGGTTCTCAGCTCTGAGACAGTTCTTTAGCCATGCACAGACAGGTAAGTTCATCTATTTTGCTGGGTCAGTAATTATCCCATCCTGAAGACAAGGCCTGTGGTTGGAATCTGAGGATTGGAGAGTGAAGTCGATGTGTGTCCGTGCCAATAGCACCTGCTCCAGCTACTCCGCCCATGGTCTACCCCTGGGTAAAAGAAGAGTCATTTTCTTGTTCGTACCCAGGCTCAGGAATCAGAGGGGGTAATTCAGAGTTGATCGCAGCAGCAAATCTGTTAGCAGTTGGGCAAAACCAGAACCATGGGGGTCATTCCAACCCATTCGTACGCTGCGGTGCGAACGGGTCGGAAGTGTGCATGCGCGTCGTTGCCCAGCGACGGTCGTCGCTGGGTAGCGCAGCCGCGACCGCAACAAGATTGACAGGAGGAAGGCTTCCAGGGCGTCAACTTACCGTTTTCCGAGCGTGGAGATCCGAACGCAGGCATGTCCAGGCATTTGGAGGGCGGATGTATAACATCAATTCCGGGACCTTCATCTCTGGATCCATCACACAGGGTAAGTAACTGCAAGGCTGGTCTTGTTTTACACAAAACTTTTTTAGCACAGCAGCCCTGCTATGCTAAAATACATTTCCCCATAGGCGGCGTCTAGTTGATCGCACGAGCAGCAATAAGTTGCTACGTGCGATCAACTCGGAATGACCCCCCTATGTGCACTGCAGGGGGGGGGGCAGATATAACATGTGCAGAGAGAGTTAGATTAGGGTGGGGTGTGATCAAACTGAAATCTAAATTGCAGTGTAAAAATAAAGCAGCCAGTATTTACTCTGCACAGAAACAAAATAACCCACCCAAATCTAACTCTCTCTGCACATGTTATATCTGCCCCACCTGCAGTGCACATGGTTTTGCCCAACTGCTAACAAATTTGCTGCTGCGATCAACTCTGAATTACCCCCCTTGTGCACTTGCCGGCTTGAAAGGTTGAGTGTGTCTCTAATCAGATTACAGAGTTTCCCACTTACTTTTATATTGTAAATGTTTGAGATTGGCAGGCAGTGGCACCTACCTCTAGGTAGCAGCTGCAGTGGCCGGCTTGCGTGACTCTATAGGTCACGCAGCAGGCCGATGATGTCGGAGATGATCCGAGATGATAACAAAATTAAAGTGATAAAAAATAATAAAAATAAAATATTTTAAGTAAAACAGACACGGTTTAAATGATATCCCAATCATGTGGGTTCAGTATGGTATGCCGGCGGTCGGGCTCCCCGGCGACCAGCATACCAGCGCCGGGAGCCCGACCGCCGGCTTACCGACAGTGTGGCGAGCGCAAATGAGCCCCTAGCGGGCTCGCTGCGCTCGCCACGCTACAGGCACGGTGGCGCGCCACGCTATTTTATTCTCCCTCCAGGGGGGTCGTGGACCCCCACGAGGGAGAATAAGTGTCGGTATGCCGGCTGTTGGGATTCCGGCGCTGGTATACTGTGTGCCGGTATCCCGTCAGTCGGCATACTGAAGACCACCCCAATCATACACCAATGCGTCAATAAATTGCCCTAATGCGCACACGGGAGGCATTCAAGTTGCTGGCTGCCAAGATCCCAGCGGT
Organism: Pseudophryne corroboree; assembly: GCF_028390025.1. Lineage (NCBI taxonomy): Eukaryota > Metazoa > Chordata > Amphibia > Anura > Myobatrachidae > Pseudophryne > Pseudophryne corroboree. The sequence goes on from NC_086446.1 coordinate 733,076,858, forward strand.
CAGAATTCCGCGCCGGCATCCCGACACCTGGTGAAATACCGGTGGTCGGAATCCCGACTGCTGCCCGGAATTCCCACTTGGAATTCCCACTCTGGTGGTGGTCCACGCCACCACCTAAGGGGGAATAGGGTGACTAAGCGTGATGAGCGCAGCAAGCCCGCTTGGGGACACGCTGCGCTCGCTGCCGGTATTCTGGCTGTCGGGATCCCAGCATCGGTCTCCCAACAGCTGGGATATCATACTGAATCCGTTCAAACAGGGGTTCATAGTACTGCACCAGGTTACAAAGAGTAATTTGCATGATTCATGTTGGAAATACGTGTGTACAGGCTTGATAATGTGGCAGAGTTTTGTACACACCAGCGGATGCCCTAAGACAACTAATAGCCCAGATTCCTAACCAGTGAACTGGTTTTATTGATGGAATAATGGCTACTGCTATACTCACTGTTATTCACACTGATTAGATGGATGGAGCCGTGCGAGATATCATGCAGCTCGCCAGCTGGTGAGTGTATGCAGCTTGCGGGTAGCAAAGCAGGATATTGGAACATTGTCTAAAACAGCAGGTATTTGCAGGTCTCACCAGAGGTAAGTGAAAGACTAGTGGCTCTCACTGTGGTGATATAACACAGTGACAAGATGGCACCGCGTATGTGCAGTGCTTAGGTTGGTGGCCATCTTGGTACAGGGCATGAAACCTCCCTGCAGCAACCATAGGAAGTCTGTGCAGTAACATGCTCCTCTTTCAATCATTGACACTGCACATGCTCAGAGAGCAAAGGCAAATACATGTCAGTATGCAGATATTGACATATTTTGAATGTTTCTCACCTCACAATCGGAGAGGTGAAACGGGCATTGGAGGAACAGTAAGGATGTTTTAGCGCAATCATGGGTCATGCAGCCCAGCAATAAACAGCATATGTGCCTATTAGGAGATATATTATCTGCCCCTGCTATAGAAACAAATAATACATATGTAAACATATTTTCACAACATAACATGTTCAGTCGCCATTAGGTTCATAGTGTTGCCAACCACCCTTGATGACACCACAGCATGGGAAGTTCTGTGCCAGCCCAGCCGTCTCGCTCGGATCCCTGAGCTCATCATATTATAACATAATCCAGCTTTTCCTTTTCTATATAACTGCTATAAATTATAAAGTTTTTCATTTGATTATGGCAGCTACTGAAAGGCCTACAGTATGTGTCCGACACCCCCCCCCAAAAAAAATAATAATAATAATAATAAAAAAAAAAAATAATAATAATAGAAAAAGCTATCCTCTGATAAAACAACACACAGTGCATAACAAATGCTTGTGTCTCCTGGGATGTAGTCATTAGGTCAACACTAACAAAGTTGACATTTATAATTGTTATAATCTCTAAATTGTTAAAATGTCAACAGGCAACATGTGGACATTGTCAGATTTCCAACATTAGGGTTAGGCACTAAGGGGGGTTAGGGTTAGGCTACAGGAGGAGGTAAGAGTTAGGCTGCATCGGAAAGGGGGGGTATGGTTAGGCTACAGGAGGAGATTAGGGTTAGGCTACAGCAGGGGGGTTAGGATTAGGCTGCAGATGGAGGTTAGAGGTAGGCTACAGCAAGGAGCATTAGGGTTAGGCTGCAGGAGGTTAGGGTTAGGCTGCTGTGTGGGGTAGGTTAGGGTTAGGCTACAGCCGGGGGAGGGGGGGGGGGTTAGGGATAGGCTACAGCAGGGTTGACGGTTAGAGTTAGGCTACAGTGGGGGGTTTGGGGCATTAGGGTTAGTCTGCAGGAGGAGGTTAGGCTTAGGCTGCAGCGTGGGGTAGGTTAGGGTTAGGCTACAGCGGGGAGGGGGTTAGGGATAGGCTACAGTGGGGGGTTTGGGGCATTAGGGTTAGTCTGCAGGAGGAGGTTAGGCTTAGGCTGCAGCGTGGGGTAGGTTAGGGTTAGGCTACAGCGGGGAGGGGGTTAGGGATAGGCTACAGTGGGGGGAGGTTAGAGTCAGGCTACAGTAGGGTTGGAAGTTAGAGTTAGGCTACAGTGGTTGAGGAGGTTAGGGTTAGGCGACAGCAGGGGGAGGTTATGGATAGGATACAGTGGGAGGGTTAGGCACTAGAAGGACGGTTAGGGGTAGGGATTAGGGAGAGGGCAGCTATACTCAGTGAAATGCTGCTCTGATAGATGACTCCATCTGTACTGGCAGTCACATGACCATTGAAACACAGAAGACACTGCTGAAACCGCTGCGGCCATCAGGAGCAGGTAAGTCACCGCTGGGCCACCAGGGATGATATGTCAACATTCTATCATGTAAACATTTCAGCACTGTTTACATGATGAATATCAACATGATCAATGTCGACATCATGACCATGTCAATATGATTGTCATCATTATGGATGTCGGCATATCATACCTAAGTCGAGCCTCCTGAGGTACAATTTTAGCATTTGCCCCGGCAGCAACAGGGTTAACTCTTTGTCAAACATCTACACATTCTGAGCATATCCATGTTGGGAAATGATATGAACGTGATCTACTTCTCCTCTGCTGCAATTGGTAATAAAGAAGACGTTCTATTAATCAAATGAGCAGTTAAGTTTGCAGACAGCTTGTATGTTACATTGAGTGGTCCTTAAAGCCAGATGTCAGAGAGAGACTGTATATCCTAACCTCTGACCTACCAGTGTTACACTGAGACCCTCACACACAGCGAGAGGTGCGCTAAGCTGTCTCTGACACTTGACTCTGGAAATATTATCAAGGTAATGTGTTCTAGAACAGATGTAGCCGGATATTCCAGCTCACTGGAACTCATCCTCAATACATACTTCAGATATATAATTATCATGGGAACTAGTGCATTATGCAGTAGTAGCGTTCCATAATTATTATTGCACTGACAGGTTAGCTATACCCAATGAAGTTAAGATTAATTACTGCACAAATTCATATGTCTGAAGTGTGTCAAATTCACAAAATAATAACTGTAAATTAGTGACTATAGGATTTATTCATTAACAGCTGAGGGCCCTCATTCCGAGTTGATCGCTCGCTAGCTGTTTTTAGCAGTCGTGCAAATGCATAGTCGCCGCCCACGGGGGAGTGTATTTTTGCTTTGCAAGTGTGCGAACGCCTGTGCAGCCGAGCTCTACAAAAACATTTTGTGCAGTTTCAGAGGGTTCCGGTATGAATGGTCGACCATGTTATGGTCGACAGTCATTAGGTCGACCACTATTGGTCGACATTGGCATGGTCGACATGGACAAATGGTCGACACGTGGACATGGTCGACACATGAAAGGTCGATGCATGAAAAGGTCGACATGAGTTTTTTAAACTTTTTTTGGTGTCGTTTTCTGCGTAAAGTGAAGGGGAAACCCAATTAGTGCACCGCGTTCGCTCGCCGTGCTTCGTGCAAGGTGCCTCGCTCCGCTGCGCTCGGCACAGATTACCGTTCCCAATCGTAGTCCACATAGATCGTAAAGTATGGAAAAGTTCCCCAAAAGAAAAAAAAAATGTGAAAAACTCATGTCGACCTTTTCATGTGTCGACCTTTCACGCGTCGACCATTTTCATGTATCGACCATGTGGCCATGTCGACCATGCCAATGTCGACCAAAAGTGGTCGACCTAATGACTGTCGACCATAACATGGTCGACCATCCAAACGGATACCGTTTCAGAGTAGGTCTGAACTTACTCAGCCCTTGCGATCACTTCAGTCTTTTTGGTGCCGGAATTGACGTCAGACACCCACCCTCCAAACGCCCGGACCCGCCTGCGTTTCCCCTACCACTCCCAGAAAACGGTCAGTTGACACCCAGGAACGCCCTCTTCCTGTCAATCTCTTTGCGATCGGCTGTGCAAATGGATTCTTCATTAAATCCAATGCTCAGATACGATCCGCATTGTACCCGTACGACGCGCGTGCGCATTGCAGTGCATACGCATGCGCAGTAGACACCTGATCGCAGCGAAAATTGGCAGCGTGCGATCAACTTGAAATGACCGCCGAGATTCCCTATCGTCACTCTGCTGGTTGATCAGATCCCCCATCTGCAAGCGGTTACACCCTATTATCAATGGCGTATAGGTATAACCCTGAATCTGCTCATTGTAATGTGGTATAAAATGACCTGAAGGCCATTAGAATGTTACATAATATGAACATCTGGGGCACTGTAATGTGACATAGTAGGAAATGGAGACTCTGTAGTGTGGCATAATACGAACTGGGGGTACTGTAATGTGGCACACTATGAAGTGGAGGCACAAAAGTGCTGCACAATATAAACTGGGGCACTGAATGTGACCCCTGACCAACATGGGTACGGGTCGTTGGGTCAACTCAACTTAGGTCGACAGTCATTAGGTCGACCACTGAAGGCCGACATGCGCATTAGGTCGACATGCACTAGGTCGACATAGGCATTAGGTCGACGTGTACTAGGTCGACATGTGTGAAAGGTCAACATGTGAAAAGGTCGACATGAGTTTTTGGACTTTTTTGTGTCGTTTTCTTCGTAAAGTAACGGGGAACCCCAATTAGTGCACCGTGGCGCTTCGTTCGCCATGCTTCGGGTGCGCTCGTCACAGGTTACCGTTCCCAATTGTAGTCCACGTGGATCGTAAAGTATGAAAAAGTCCAAAAAGTGAAAAAAATGTGAAAAACTCATGTCAACCTTTTGACCTGTCCACCTAGTACATGTCGGCCTAATGCACATATCGACCTAGTACATGTCGACCTAATGCCCACGTCGACTTTTAGTGGTCGATCTAATGACTGTCGACCTAACGACCGTATCCCACCAACATTGCTGTGTGACTATATCATACATCCCACCAATAACCTTTGTGATCTGGCTGGACCGTTATGCAATAGATAGCACCTATCCTTGTGTATCAATGTCTATTTTTCTCTAGATTGTAAGCGTGCGAGCAAGGCTGTTCGTTATTACCCAGTGTTGTTTTATCACTGGTGTTTCCAATTGTAAAGTTCACTGGAATTTGCTGCAATATATAAGAAACAGTTAATAAATAAATAATATGAACTGGGGACACTGTAATGTTGCATAATATAAACTGGTGACACTTAGGCCCCTATTTATCAAACCTTGGAGAGTGATAAATAGCAAGGTGATAAAGTACCAACCAACCAGCTAACTGACATGTCACAGGCTGTGTTTGAAAAATGACAGTTAGGAGCTGATTGGCTGGTACTTTATCACCGTGCCATTTATCACTCTCCAAGGCTTGATTAATCTGGGCCTGTATGTGAATTGGGGGTACTGTGTGGCATAATGTGTACTGGCAGCCCTACAATGTGACATCATGTAAACTAGGGCACTACTATGGTTCAGAAAATGAACAAAGTTCCGTCTACACTGCTGCTTGTTGTGGTTACTGTAGGGTGACCATAATATCCCTTTAATCTGGGACACCTATGATTTACACAGGTTCTGTGGCTGGCTAAACTCTAGCCTGAATTTCACCTGGTTTTAGCCAGCCACAGAACCTGTGTAAATCATGTGTGTCCCAGATTAAAGGGATATTACTGTATGGTCACCCTAGTTACTGTTCTGGTGCGCAGTGGTCACGATATAGTGGGGAATGTGTCTTTATGCTTCCCCTGCACCCCTGGATCCCACAGGGGCATGGACCCAGGTCATTTGTACCCGCTCCCCCTCTCCTGGCACCACCACAACATCAGTAGTTTGCACAGGGGTAAAGCACAACAGTCAAAGTTTGGATTTAAAGAGTTGGAATCATACCTGCACAGAAATCAGTGACGTAGATGTGTAGGCCGGGGTGGTCTTCAGGTTGCCGGTGGCCGGGCTCCCGACGACCACCATACCGGCGCCGGAATCCTGATCGCCGGCATACCGACAACTTTTCTCCCTCTTGGGGGTCCACGACCCCCCTGGAGGGAGAATAGATAGCGCGCGCCACCGTGCCCGCAGCGTGGCGAGCGCAGCGAGCCCACAAGGGGCTCATTTGCGCTTGCCCAGCTGTCTGTATGGCGGCGGTCGGGATTCTGGAACCGGTATGCTGGTCGCCGGGAGCCCGGCCACCGGCAACACATATTACACCCGTAGGCCGGGTGTAAGTAGAAGGCTGCATACTGTATTCCCGGTAACCATAGATGGAACCTCTAAGAGAGGTCAGTGTTGCATGTACTGTACTAGAGAGTTTCATTAACTGTTTACTCCTGATTATCTATTTGAACTGATGTAAGATTGTCTCTATGGTTATATGAGCAACTATAAAAACTATCTTCTCCCTGTAATGTTATTACATTGTATACAACATATTGTACAGTATACACCTATTTGATTATAACTGAAATTAAATCTATCCTCAGACTATATAGGTTGAGTATCCCATATCCAAAATGCTTGGGACCAGAAGTATTTTGGATATGGGATTTTTCCGTATTTTGGAATAATTGCATACCATAATGAGATATCATGGTGATGGGACCCAAGTCTAAGCACAGAATGCATTTATATTTCACATACACCTTATACACACAGCCTGAAGGGAATTTTAGCCAGTATTTGTAATAACTGTGTGCATTAAACAAAGTTTGTGTACAAATACATAATTAATTTATGTTTCATATACACCTTATGCACACAGCCTTAAAGTCATTTAATACAATGGGCCAAACGTAATAGAGTGAGAGTTTCAGAAAGTGAAAGATTTGGTAAGGTTTTGCAGCTTTTTTTAAAGTGGCAATCATTTACACTGCAAATCTTGCTGTGTAAATGATTGCCACTTTAAAAAAACCTGCAAGACCTTACCAAATCTCTCACTTTTTGAAACTCTCACTCTATTACATTTGGCCCAATATGTTTAATAACTTTGTGTTTTAAACAAAGTTTGTGTACATAGGTGGTCATTCCGAGTTGATCGCTCGCCAGCAGTTTTTAGCAGCCATGCAAACGTTATGCTGCTGCCCACTGGGAGTGTATTTTAGCTTAGCAGAAGTGCGAACAAAAGGATCGCAGAGAGGCTACAAAGTTTTTTTTGTGCAGTTTCAGAGTAGCTCAAAACCTACTCAGCGCTTGCGATCACTTCAGACTGTGCAGTTCCTGTTTTGACATCACAAACACGCCCTGCGTACGCCCACTCACGCCTTCGTTTTTCCTGGCACGCCTGCATTTTTTCGAAGACTCCCTGAAATGCTTTGCTAGACCCTGTGTGAAACTACACCGTTAGTTGTAATAGTACGTCGCGCGTGCGCATTGCGCCGCATAAGCATGCGCAGAAGTGCAATTTTTTTGCATCATCGCTGCACAGCGAACGAATGCAGCTAGCGAACAACTCGGAATGACCACCATTGTACATCAGAAAACAAAGGTTTCACTATCTCAGTCTCACTCAAAAATTCCGTATTCTGCGTTTAGGAATATTTGGATATGGGATACTCAACCTGTAACTACATACAATCAATTCCATAATAAATATCCAGTGCGTATCCTGATGAAGCCTACCTACAGGATTGCGTATGAGTGCAGCACATTGCCCTGGAGAACAGAGGGGGTTCTAGGCTTCATCAGACTGTCACAGAGGCTCCCTCGCAGAGGGTGGCCGGAGTCTTCTAGGGACCCCACTGTGCTTCCCAAAGATGAACAATTTCATGCATAGTTTCCACATAATTCTGTAACTGAGTCAGTGTACGCCTGTAACGCAGCATTAGACATAGATATCACATATGTACTTCACTTTTATGGTGTAATAAAGTTCTTTCCATTACTCTATATTATTACAGCAAGTCATCATCTTACATGACCCCAGCATTCTGGCGCTGAGTTGTCCCAAGAGCTTGCGCAGAATCGCAGACTACATTACCTTCCATCTCATTGTAAAAGATGACAGGAAAGGATGAAACCTGCTTCCAGGGCTGCCATCAAAAATTGTGGGGCTCGGGACTACCAAAAGAAACGGGGCCCCTCCACCCCCACCCCCCCAAAAAAAGATTCTGCCGTAACACTCCACCCCTATGTGATGTCATACATTGCGACGTTACATATAGGTGGCGTATTGCGGACCTATAGGAACGGTTCACAGAGATCTAATGTGCAGTTGAAGGCTTGTTTTAAGAAGTCCTCCCTGTGCATCAGCCCGCTGCTGTTTCACAGCCTGGTGCAGCTCTCCAGGTATTGGTGCTAGGAGCCAGGGGTGGGTCCCCCTCTCTGTAAGGGCCCGGGACAACAGTCCCCACAGCCCCCCCCGATGGTTGCCCTGCCTGCTTCATTTCTCTGTAACAGTGCACTAAGGGGCAAATCAGGGCCGTCTTAACAGCAGTGTAGGCCCCTGGGCACAGCAATGCATTGGGCCCCCTACCCATCCTCCAGCGGTAGGGGTGGGGGGTGCTATCAGCGGCAGCTTTGATGTCCCGTGGGTGGTAGGGGGTGTTCTATCTTCCGCTCAGCATGTAGGACCTGGAGCAGTAATTTCTGCTAATTGCTCCTTTACTGCACAGATGGTGGGAGAACACTAAACTGTAGAAGAGGGTATTGGGCTGAATGAAGGGGCCCCGGTACATGACTTCCGGGGTGGTAGGGGGTGTTTAATACGCAGGGGAGGGGTGGATAGTGGAGTGGGCTTAATATTCATCATTTTCTGGTGGGAGGGCAGCTTGCTTGTCTGCAGATATCTCAAGTTCCTGAAAATATATTTCTAAGTTTTGAATAGGATAAAAAAAAAAACTAGAGTCCCACCTTTCAGAAGGTTCTAGGGACTTGGGGATCAGAGTTCAGGAGCCAGAGCAATCCTCCAATGAATATATAAAACTGTATACCATGCGCGTGGAGCTGGAGCAGGGACCAGCTACTGGAAGGCTGATATCTCTGGTTCTGGGCATAGTAGAGACAAGCTGCCAGCGTCCAGCAAAAGGGGAGAGTCCCAGCTTTTGGAGTATACCTTCAGAAAAACAGACAGAACCTGAGATATCTGGCTGGGAAGAGCAATTAACAGGCTTGGATGGGGACCACTGCTTTCACGTTGGATATCTCCGGTTCCCCAAGGCCGATTTTCAAAAATCTGGTACCCCTGGAAAGAGGGGACCCTCAGCTATCAGCCTTGGGCCCTTATACTCCTGGGGCCCTTGGGCAAGAGCCCATTGAGCCCATACGAAAAGACGGCCCTGGGGCAAATTCAGTATGAATCGCAAGTAGCGATTCGTACGGAATTTTTGCTGAGGGGCCGCGGGGTCGTGCGAGGCAGGCCCTACTGCGCATGTGCCCGCAATTTCTGCGGGGGGGTCGCAGAAATTATGATCGCCTCTGCCTGTCAATCAGGCAGAGGCGATCGCGGGGTGGGAGGGGGCGGCAACGCTCCGTCTTCTGGGTGGCAACGGAGCGTCGTGGGGGCTGCCAGCTCAAATGGTGGGCTGGAACGCGCGAACGGGGGCGTGTCGGAGGTGCGGCCGTGTGACGTCACACGCAGCCGCTGCAGCAACAAAAATGGCGCCGGGACTCCTGTGGCCGCAGCTAAGCTGCGCCGCAGGAGTCATCCTTAATTTCTGCTAACAAGCAGAAATTGCGTGCTGTTTGCAATTTCTGCTTGAAGCAAGGGGGGAGGCGTTGGTCAGCATGCTAGGCGGCCCCCAGCATGCGTGCTAATGGTTAGCAAATTCTGCTGATTAGCAGCATCCGCTAACCTTATTGAATTGGCCCCTAAACATAATGTACTTTGATTTATTTTACATACAATACAAGGAACAGCGCACATCAGATGCACAGGCTAGCTCTCATCGCTCTGAACAAACTACCACAAATATTAAGGTTTATATTTTACTGTCCAAGAATGAAGCAAATGGTAAGATTTTTTTTTTTAAACACATCTGTTGAATCTTCCTTCACCTCTTATCGCCACCATTTTCTCATGGTCCTCATGTCCTACCAGGGGCGTAACCAGACCTTTGTGGGCCCCATAACAGCATATTGAAGGGGCCTCTATCCCAATGATTCATGAGAGACACCTCTTTACAGCAGTTATTCATTTTATGTCCCATAGTAGTGTCCTTGTTCCTTTTCTGAACCATAGTAGTGCAATAGTTAATATTATGCACCATAGTAGTGCCTTAGTTTATTTTAGGAACTATCATAGTTCTCTAGTTGTAGGGCTACCAGTACACATTATGCCACACAGTATCCCCAATTCACTTTATGACATACTGTGTCCCCAGTTTATATTATGTCACAGTACAGTGTCCCCTGTTCATACTGTGCCACATTACGGTGCCTTTTAGTTTATGCCACACTAGTGCGCCCATTGCATATACTGCCACATTACAGTGCTCCAGTTCTTATCTTGTAAAATTATAGTGGCCTAAATATTGCATTGAGCAGATCAGATTGTGACAAATTACAGTGCCCTCCAGTGTATATTGTGCCACATTACAGTGCCCCCAGACAGGGCCGGACTGGGACCAAAAATAGGCCCTGGCATTTTTGAAGCACACAGGCCCACCTCGGTGTCAGCATCTGACTCCTCCCCTTACTATTCCTGACTCCTCCTACTTTAGTCTATGCTCTTACAAATATAAATTAATATTATAACAACATACAAGTGTACATCATTCTGTATTAAAATACACACAACCATTGGTTGAAGTGGAAATATTGAAGTGGGGGTATGGAAAAATAAAGGTTGTAACTAAGCGCGTGCGCTCCAGAAAAGGGGCATGGACACGCACGCGCCCCATTCACTAGAATGAGAGCGTCTGTGTGCACTCCCGGCGGGGCTAATCGGCGACCAATCAGAGAGAGTGTGTCCCATAGAGGTACTGTGTGCGCGCGCCACGAATATGGGTGTGGCCAATTAAAATGGGACGTGATACACAGACATATGCCCCCAATAGTGCAGTGCCAGGTCCACAATTGCCCCCACAGTGCCAGGTATACAAATGCCCCCACAGTGCCAGATCCACAAATGCCCCACAGTGCCAGGTCCACAAATGCCCCCACAGTGCCAGATCCACAAATGCCCCACAGTGCCAGGTCCACAAATGCCCCCACAGTGCCAGATCCACAAATGCCCCACAGTGCCAGGTCCACAAATGCCCCCATAGTGCCAGGTCCACAAATGCCCCACAGTGCCAGGTCCACAAATGCCCCCACAGTGCCAGGTATACAAATGCCCCCACAGTGCCAGGTATACAAATGCCCCCACAGTGCCAGATCCACAAATGCCCCCACAGTGCCAGATCCACAAATGCCCCCACAGTGTCAGGTAATACCTGACACTGTGGAGCCAATTGTGGATCTGGTACTGTGGGGGCAATTGTATACCTGACAGGTATACAAATGCCCACACAATGCCAGGTATACAAATGCCCCCACAGTGCCAGCCAATTGTCCCCACAGCGCCAGCCAATTGCCCCCACAGCAGTGCTGCAGCTGCTTACCACTGCTGCTGCTCCTCCGGCTGTGATGTGAGGGTGTCAGGAGCTCAGAGCGCGCCAGCGCGGCTATGTCTGGCGGCGTGTAGCGTACTTCAAACCAGCTGCCGGTTCGTGAGCCAATCAGAGCTCGCGGACAGGCAGCGGCGGCTCCTAATTGGCTGCCGGTCCGCGAGCTCCGATTGGCTCACGAACTGGCGGCTGGTTTGAAGTCCGCTACACGCCGCCAGACATAGCTGCGCTGGCGGCACGCTTTCCTCTCCTGACAGCTGAGACACGCTGCCGCCGGACTGAGCGGCAGCGTGTCTCAGTGATACAAGTCAGCTCGGAAGCGCTGGACCGGCCCACGTGGCCATCGGCCCTTCTGGCATTTGCCAGAAGTGCCAGATGGCCAGTACGGCCCTGCCCCCAGACCATGATAACATCCACTGCACCCTCCTCTCACTGATAATGTAATGTCACACAATTCAGGCTGGACAATGTATCAGACCCAATTGCTTAGCAGGCAAATCTAGGACATCAGTATGCAACTTTATAACCTGGATCCATGCCCTCCCTAAGCCTCTTAGCCCCATAGCAATGGCACCCCTTGCACCCACTATAACTATGGCCCACGGGTCCTACACACCTCAGCTCTACTCCAGTCACCTGGGTTTCGGGCCTTTGTGCGAGTCTGCCCGTATTCTTAAAGCTGCAATCATTTACAAGGCAAAACCAATCTGCTTTTGCTTTGTAAATGAATGGCGCTTTAAAAATACAGGCAGACTCGCACAAAGTCCTACACCTCTAGCAACTGGCAGGCTTTTACATTTAGTCCCTGCTCACACTCTTATTTCACACTCTCACGCTTAGTAATACTAAGTGCACAATAGGGGGATTCAGAGATGGACGCTAATTCAGCTTCTGCGTCTTCGGACTCAGCAGTGATGATAAAATATGCTAGAGACGCAGGAGGCATCTGAGGGGCAAAAGAGGATTCAGGTGCTGCATCTGAGGATGCAGAATCTGATCATCATGAGTCACAGTGTTGCGGCATATGTAATCTGCGCTGCCTTGGAAGACACAGGCACCAACCTCACCACTCACAGAAAACAGGAATGACATGCCCTCATTTTGGCGGAACATGGTCCTGACAGTGGCGAGGGGATGTTGTGCAGCAAATACAGTGTGTACACAATCGGTCTGGCATGCAAGAATGTCACTTCAACCATCTTTAGGGAAGTTTATCGTTCATATAAGAACAATAATTGTTTACTGTGTATGCAGAAATTCACGTTATCTTGGATCATTTCAGCTATCATGAAAAGAATTTGTGGCTCGTTACCCTTTCAGGTGTGTACCCATAGCCAGATTAAGGGGGGGATGCAGGGCATACTGTACCCCGGGCCCCCCTGTGTCAGGGGCCCCCCGGCCAAAGCACACTGATATCACTAACTTTCCCTCTTAACGAGAGAGCCAGAATGTGAGCAGGACAATATGAGCTACAGATGGAGCTTTTTGACCAGAGGAGAGATAGGAGGGTGGAGAGATCTGTAAGTGACACAGGGATCCCAGCTTCTGCTCCTCACCATCTGGATGTCTAAGTCCTGTGTAAACTGTTATGCAACTAAACCAATTGGGTCTAGAGATAGAGAGAGACACAGAGAGTCCTCTTGAGTCCTGTCCCAGTATGTAAGTAGTACAGAGGCTGCTGCTATTCTTGCATGTGACAAGATCAATTATTTTATTTTTATATATGTATTTTAAGGTTGTTTAAGTTGTCTTTGTTCCACTACAAAAAAATGTTATAAAATAGTTGACTTTCAATTAGGTGGAGCTACTGTATAAACAGTACCCAGGCATTATTAAACTATTAGTTTAAAACTAATATACACTATTGGTTTCAATTTAATATACACAATCTATATCTCTCACCGTGACCCATTCCAGGAGTGACAAAATGCTCTCTACCTGGACTTCCTTCTTAATTTACGATTGCAAACATCTGTGTTGAAATACCCTTCTTATTAATTAAATAGCTCAACACAGGTGACATCAATCATATATTAAGAGGGAGGTCCATGTAGAGAGCATTTTGTTCCTCCTGAAATGGGACATGTTGGGAGGTATGCACAATCTAATATACATCCCCCACCTTCCACCGGGGCCCCCCCTGTTTTAAGTACCCCGGGCACCCCCAAGGCTTAATCCGGCCCTGTGTGTACCTAGCTTAGTGGTTCCCAAACATGGTACTCCAGGCACCCTAACAGTGCAGGTTTTAAGGATATCCATGTTTGTGTACAGATAGTATAATCAAACTGACTGCGGTACTACTCAAGTTACCTGTGCTTTAGCATGGATATCTATAAACTCTGGACTGCTAGGTTGTCTTGAGGACTGCATTTGAGAACCACTGACCTAGCTTAAGATCTCGGATACCGCTTTCAGATTGCAAATGCCGGGTCGCACAGGAGAATTGGAAACGGGTCCTTCCCGGATTTGACCCGACAATGGACCATGAGAGCTGGCAATTTGCCGGGTCAGGTTGCCATCAGGGGGCGGGAACCGCTGCGGCATCGGGGGCTGGAGCGGTGGTGAGAGATGAGATCATCTCCGTGCTGCCTCTCCCTATGCTGTGAACGAGTTCACTACGATATGCCGGCGGTCAGGCTCCCGGCGACCAGCATACCAGCGCCGGGAACCCGACCGCCGGCTTACCAACAGTGTGGCGAGCGCAAAGGAGTCCCTTGCAGGCTCGCTGCGCTCGCCACGCTACGGGCACGGTGGCGCGCCACACTATTTTATTCTCTCTCCAGGGGGGTAGTGGACCCCCACAAGGGAGAATAAGTGTCGGTATGCCGGCTGTCGGGCTCCCGGCGCCGGTATGCTGGTCACCGGGAGCCCGACCGCCGGCATACTGAAGACCACCCCTGTGAACTGGTACTGGGTCACATCGACCCGGGTAACCTGTTCACACTGCACCTAACCCTTCTTTATTCCTGGGTTGAATTACTGGGTCAGGCGACCCGGGAATTCAGGAGTGACCCCAGGGGCGTTTTAAGAGAGGAGGAGGCCCGTGTGCAGCCTCTGCTTCAGGGGCCCCCTCCTCTCTGACTGATGCACAGGATTTAATACTTACCTCTCTGGAGTCCCCCGGCGGTGCCATCCTTCTCCGCGGCAGCTGCAATAGAGTCTGAGAACAGACTATTGCGCATGAGCAAACCTCCCGGAACACGGCGCAGCAGCCATTTTCCCAAAGATTTTGCCGTGCCATCTTTCCAGAGTTTTCAGCAGGCGCAATAGAGTTTGTTCCCCCTAGTGTTCAAACTCTATTGCGCTGCCGAAAAGGGATGGCTTCGACGGGGGACTTCAGAGAGGTAAGTATTAAGCAAATGGGTGCAGTGTGTGCGGTGGGGGGGGGCCCGTGTGCCTCGCACACACTGCACCCATTATAGAAACGCCAATGAGTGACCCTTTCAGACTGCACAGTGACCCACATCAACCCGGCAATATACTGGGTCGATACCGGGTAATTTGTGCGGTCTGAAAGGGGTATTAGTAATCAAGAATTATTTTTTAGATCATTTGCATAAAGAATATTTCAAGAGTTTGTAACTCCGCCATGCCATGACAACCATGTCCAATTTTTCTCGGAAGACAGGACATGTATGACGGTATGGGTAATCAGATATACTGGAAGTTTTTTTCCGATGAAATGAGAGAAATGTCATTGCTTACAGATATAATTTAGTGAAGATATCCCTTTACGAATTAATTTAGCCCTTAGAAATAATATAAACGTGTTAATCGGTAAAAATGTGGTACTTCTGGTCTATTATGAGTAAAGCCACCTTGAGCTGGCATGATCACCTTCTATCTAGAGAGCAGTCTGCTCTGTGATTACAGTTTTCTATTACCCAGCTACAAAGTAATCAGTGTGACATAGTCCAGCTTTTGGAAAAGTGTCAAGTGAAGGAGAGGTCGTGACTTCTCCAGTGCTACTTATATCACATTAAAGAGCTTTCCGCAACAAGTGGAGGATCACGGATTTAAAATTGTTCTCCGAATTTGAAACCATCCATTAAAGTATTAGTGCAACTTGCATTTAGGGCTGTGTCCTACCTGCAGTGCCATTTAACAAAAATCTTGCCCCAGGCTTGCTAGAGTGGAGGTTTTAGTGTAAGGCACTAGGGTTAAGTCAGACAACTGACACTCTCTTTGGGAAAGGTGCTGAAGTGAGTCACTGCCATGGGAAGGTTTCCCAGGATCTACAGATAATCTATTACTGGTTAATTACAGTATGTTCCTTGAAATTGACACAGAAAGAGCTATCGTGTAAAGTGGAAATGTTCAGATAAATGTTTTTGTTTGGTCCCATTCTCTGGAATGATGTTATTATGTGCAACTCAAACGCAAGGGCAACTTGTAAGGGGCTTAACCCTAAATCCCATGGAAGAGGAATACCTGTGAAAATGATAAATGTGTATTACATTTATTGGCAAGCTGCTCAATCAGATTGTGATGTCACTCAGGTGATAAAAGGGAGGGGTAATTCTGAGTAAGAAAAAAAAAAATTGCTATCCCTAATGCACACTGAGTGAAAAATAACACTACATAAAATCAGAAAATACAGAGATCTTGGTTGCATATATCTGCAGATATAGGACTAAGCCCCAGGCCGAATAGAAAGACGTCTCCATCACTGGGGGTCCCTAATACTAGGTATGGGTCCGGGTTGCGGGACCCCATCATGTCGGCACAGGCTGGACATCCCAGGGCAGCACACAGGTGAAAATTAGTAAGGGTTAATTAAGAAGCACATAAGTGCTGTGTAAGCGATAGGTGTGATTAAAATAATACAAAAATATATAAAAAGTGATTAGGGGGAAAAAAAAAAAGAAAAGAAAAGTGTGCTGGTGTGGCTGGGCTGCTTTAGGTCGGCACACCAGAACACTTATGGTTTTTTCCCCAATCACATGTTATAATCACACCTATCTCTTACATAGCACTTATGGATGGGTTAAAAAAAAATTAATAACAATAATTATTATTAATACTACTACTACATGTACCCAATGGTTTTGTTGGAACCCTACTCTGAGCGTTAGCATGTTGCAATCACTGCATTTTGTGTCACCTCTTCTAGGGGTAGACTATTCCACCCAGGGTAATCCTACAAAGTGCACCCAAGATGGCTGCAGCACCTGGTACCCTGTGAGGGTGGAATACACAACCCTTGGAAGCTGTTAGCTAAAATGCCTACACCAATCCAGCATTATGCTTACTGTGTGCTCTAGGTTATCTTTTGTCTGTGTGGCTTGTCTATTGATGTATTATTTAAATCTTCTGCTAGCAAACCAACAAAAGTTAGCAATTGGGCAAAACTATGTTGCACTGCAGGTGGGGCAGATGTAACACGTGCAGAGAGATTTAGGTTTGGGTGGGTTATATTGTTTCTCTGCATGGTAAATACTGGCTGCTTTATTTTTTACACTGCAATTCAGTTTTCAGTTTAAACACACCCCACCCAAATCTAACTCTGCACATGTTACATCTCCCCCACATTCAGCGCAACATGGTTTTGCCCAATTGGTAACTTTATTTGGTTTGCTAACAAGCCTGAATAAGGTCCTATATGTGCATTGTTTTTTGATGTCTTTAAAGTGCATTGAGTCATGTTGGAAAAAGAGCGCTATACAAATAAAATTATTTAATAATATTTTACCACCCGCTGACCCTCTCTCTCTCAAATGAAAATAAATAAAAGCACCAACACAATGCAAAAAGCCAGTAGTGGAAAATAGCTACTTTATAAAAAAAATGTAAAATGACTCCAAAAATACATGGAGAGCAAAACTCAGCTTAAAAATTAAATCAACTTTGTACAAAAGAAAACTACAGTACATAGAATCTCATACGGATTGCAGAACATATTGCATAGTCTAAAAAAAGCTCCCCACATTTTAAGGAGCTCAATACTCCACTCAGCCCTGCTTCTACTGCATGTGTATTGTGTTTTAGTCACAGATGGTCCACCTGGTATCTACAGATGTGCAGTGTTCTGTTCAGCTTCCATACAGCAGGACCACATGCACCTCAAGAGGACACCTTTAAAAAGGGGAATTCCCAATCCACTTTTTAAAGTCCTGCTGTGCAGCTTTTTCTCCTGTGTAATGGACATTAACAGAACACAACACAAGTTGAGGAACAACATGATGCAAACACACACTGACATACCATTGCTGGGCCCTGACAATTTCTGGATAACCAATATATAAAAAAAAAAAAAAAAAAACCCTCAACAACTTTAAAAATTGTTGTATAGTTTGTGTGGGCCCATTTTCATGGCACTGTCCAAAATGCAGCAGTTACACAAGTCATTTGTTTGGAACTTTGGACCATTTAAAATTGCGACTTGGAAAAGTTGAGGTAAGATGCAGTATGCCATCTGTTAGTGCATGTTCCATAGCTTAGGTCCATTGCTCAAATATAATACAAATAAAAAATAAAATAAAAAATAATGTTACAAAAGTGGGAAAAAAAAAAAAAAAAAAAAAAAAAAAAAAAAAAAACTACCTTGAAGCAGTTATAAAAACATAATGTCAATGTAAAAGACTTGCATCCTGGTTATAATGCAGGAGGCTGGCATGAAGTAGTTTAAGCAGGGAAGGACTTGAGCAATTCTGGTTGGTTGGGTAACACGGAGGTCTGAGGCTGGCATGGGACATGGGTTCACAAAGTTGTAACGAGGAGTTATTAGAGATGGGGTAAGAGGCTTGTCCTGCAAAACAGGGTTTGGTAGGAGAAATGTCCCCAGAGGTCCCACTAGTTATCATAGTGCCCAAGGGTGATGTCAAGTTAGAGAAACCTGGGCTGGTGTCCACTGTTGGGATGGATTCTTCTGGAGAAAGCTTCATCTTGGGAGAAGGCTTAATCTTACTCTTTGGAGTTCCTACCAGACTGGACTTGAGACTACTCTTGTCAATCTTCTCCAGTAGGTCAGTTTCACGGTCAGACATACTTTCACGCTTCTTTTTTCTTCCCCGTCTGAAGTTACCATTGTCAAACATCTTGTCGCAGTTTGGATCCAGTGTCCAGTAATTGCCTTTCCCTGTGGAAACACCACAAATATGCATAAAGAACTTTGACAGCAAGTAAATGGGAAGCATATGGAAATAATACAATATACACACTATATTCTCAATTATAAAGGGGTCAATTCAATTACAAGCAATGCAAAATCACGTGTTCCAGTGTGATGTATGGTGCACACAAAGCCCGTACATACGGTAGGCTTAATTTGTGCATATAAAGACGCATCCCTATGGGGCTGTGAACTAAAATGCATGATGTAGGGGTAATGTACGGCAATTTAGGGTGCTGTTGCTCAAATGGTGTTACATTACCGCACTTAATAGATCCCAACTATCATTTAAGAAAGGTCATAAATGGACTAGGGTTAATCTAGTGGTCTGTGCAGTTACAGTAATACCACAATAGCTTAGTTGCAATTAGGGTGGCCAATCCCAGGATCGGGAGCGGTGGGATACTGGGATTTAGGGAAAAAAAATAAAATAAAAAATAGTCCAGGATTCAATCCCGGGATTGGAAGCTCCAATACCAGGGATTGCAGGATCAGGCTTAATGCCGGGCAGCGTTGAGCGTCCTCAGGTCGTTAAACGCTGCCAGGCTCCATCCTCCACCTGTACAGCATGACCTCTGAGGTCATGCTGCGCAGTCACCAGCTGCCGAGCACGATGGGAAGCCGGGCGTCACCCGCCACTGCGCCTGGAGGAAAATTTCAACCCGCCCGCCTCACCAGTTTGGAGAGTTATATGGGTGGGGAGGTGCGGGTGGAGAGAGATGAGGTGGAGGACAGGCGGACACACATTAAAAAAAAAGCCAATCCTGGGATTGACCATTTTTTAATCCACATACCCTGGATTGAAAAAAAAAAAAAAAAAAAAAAATTCTGACAGTTATAACATGTCACACTTTAGACCAGGCTTGGACAACCTGTGGCTTTCCACTTGCTGCAGAACTACAAGTCCCAGCATGCTTTGCCAGCAATGTGGTTGTCCAGGCCTGCCTCGTACTACTTTGTTGTACAGTACACCTCTCATTAAAGTCAGTTGTGTGTACACTGGCAGATTTATCTGTCCAATCTGTCTGGTGAGAACACAAATCTGGTAATGTATGGGAGCAAATGACTATCATATCGACCATTTGCTCCCAACCACTGGAAAACAGACAATGGTTGTCCATACAAATAGGTAAATCAGTTTGTTTGGAAAAATTTGTTAAATCAATCGTTTTAATCCATTTTCCAGTGTCTGGGAGAAAATGGTCAATAGTAATTTGCTCCCATACATTACCAGATTTTGTGTTCTCACCAGACAGATTGGGCAGAAATCTGCCAGTGTGTTAGGAGGGGTGTGATCTGACACAGCAACCTACAACAGTCTGTCAGGGCTGCAGATTACTCCACATAGTACAGACCATGCCACAGGCTGCCGTAATTGTTAGTTTGGAATACATACTATTTACCGGCGGGCCGGGATGCCAGCTGTATGCCGGCAGTGGGGAGAGTGCTAGACAGCGCCTTGCTACGCTGCGGTAATGGTGGCTCACTGCCCTCACAACAGGTTATACTCCCTCTATGGAGGTCGTGGACACCCACAGAGGGAGAAGAGCCTGTGGAGACAGCATGCCGGCGGCGGCATTTCACTGCTTGTCGCAGTGGTGTATTTAGAGAGGAGGTGACCCGTGTGCAGACTCCGTGTGTGGGCCCCCTCCACTCCCGTAGCCGTCACTGCCGCTGTTAGCGCTCTCAGCGCCGAGACTCTGGCACAGTGCCAAAGTCTACAGCGCATGCACAGGACTCTGAAAAATGTCCGCTGCACCATTTTTCCGGAGTCCTGTGCATGCGCTGTAGACTCTGGCACTGTGCCAGAGTCTCAGCGCTGAGAGCGCTAACAGCGGCGGTGACGGCTACAGGAGAGGAGGGGGCACACACACAGTCCCCGATGGACGCTGGAAAGGTAAGTATAGAAGAAATGGGTGCAGTGTGTGCGGTGTGGGCCCCCTCTGGACCCTGGGCCCGTGTGCACCGCACCCATTATAGAAACGCCAGTGGCCTGTCGGGATCCCGGCATTGACCAGGATCCTGACAGGCGGTCTCGCAATTGCCTCCTATTAGTTGTGCTTCACTCTCCGTACCTTAAAACGGTAATTGTGAAGCAGAGTTAATTATATCAGACTTGGCATAGCATGAGATTAATTTACATTAGACTTGTACAACAGATAATCAACTTACAATATGAAGGTTATTAATTATTCCTTGTATAAAACAGAAGTTTAACTAGAACTTAGTATATATCCAAATACTAAGAAGTAACATTCCCTTGTGTGTAGTATGGATGCCACTTTATTATTTCTCTCATTTTAACTGCATCATAGCAATAGAGGGTTAAATAACGCTGCCATTTATCAAAATTACACCATCTGGATATCAGTGCTTGATGAAGAGACCCCATATAAAAAGTTTATTGTGCAAACCAAAAAATTATGTGTGATAAGGAGGATGTACTAAGCAGTGAAAAGAGAGAGAAGTGAGCCAGTGGAGAAGTTGCCCATGGCAACCAATCAGCACTGAAGTAACATTTATAATTTGCATACTAAAAAATTACAGAGCAGCTGATTGGTTGCCATGGGCAACTTCTCCACTCTTTTCGCTGCTTAGTACATCTCCCAATTGTTGGAGTCATTTGTAGAAGACGATAAAAAAAAAAAAAACCTAAACAAACACCCCAAAACCACCACACATTATAACCTTACCACCCCTCACCCATTACCTGGGTCAGTGTCATCTCTGGCCACTTTCCTGAAGCAGTCATTGATGGACAGGTTGTGTCTGATGGAGTTCTGCCACCTGGCCTTGCTCGTCTTGTAGAAGGGGAAGCGGTCCGCCACGTACTTGTAGATCTGGCTGAGGGTGAGCCTCCGCTCCGGGCTGTCCTGCAGGGCCATAGCTATTAATGCAGAGTAGGAGTAAGGGGGACGCACAGTTTGGTTCAGCTCCTCCGGATTCAGATAATTAAGCCAGGGGAACTCAGCTGGGACCTGACCAGGTGTGTGGGTGATTCCCTGTGTCTGGCTGGCACCATATCTGCCATGCACATAGAGGGAGCCACTTGAACGGTGCTCAGATGAGGAGTTATTGCTGCAACTATGGGGCCACCAGGTGGGTCTACTGCTGGGTGCTGCATGGTCACTTATACTGTATCCATAGGTGTCAGTGGCTGGCTGATGGGGGCTCTGCTGATATATACCAAGGTTATCACAGTATACAGCCATGTCCTGGGCATAGGGAAAGCCTGGCTGGGGTATAGGTGGGTGCTGGCCAAAAACATTCATGCCTGCTCCTCCTAGTCCTAAGTGCTTCTTGCCTGCTCCTCCTAGGTGCTGGTAGCTTGGAAGCTGGAACAGGACATCCATCGCCTAATAAGCTGCACAGCTCAGCCTTGCATTGCAGTAATTGCCCTATGCACAGCTTGCAGGCTATTGCCAATTAGTCCCCAGGAGCTGCAACAGTTTGCAGTAATGAGGCAGGAGTCGGACCTCCTCTAACCCTCCCCTGTGTGGGCATTACTACAGAGAGGCTGCTGCAGAGAATGCTGCTGGTATGTTACAGTGCACTGTATGTCTCCTTGTCTGCTGCAATAATGTAGCACTTCTGTTCTATAGATATATTATACCAATACACTAGTATTTAGTTACACTACAATGAGCTACACGTGTTATTATTATACTGTACTGCATATAACATGTTTACATTAATAAAAAAGTTCTGCAATTTAAGGAACTTTTGAGAAAGTGTAATCTATGTGTGTTTCATGATCGTACTGTAGGCGGTGAGTGATGTTGTCTTACATAGGAAAAATACATGTTTCGTGTTTCCAAAACCTTTCATTGTGGTTTATAAGAAGGTGAAGTTCTCTCCAGTAATGTGCACGGCGCTCTGCAGCATTCCCTCATACTATAAACAAGTAAACCGCTCCATAATCGTATTAAACACAATACAAGTGATCAACTGTCAAATATTATTTCTCTAACGTCCTAGTGGATGCTGGGGACTCCGTCAGGACCATGGGGAATAGCGGCTCCGCAGGAGACAGGGCACAAAAGCAAGCTTTTAGGATCACATGGTGTGTACTGGCTCCTCCCCCTATGACCCTCCTCCAAGCCTCAGTTAGGTTTTTGTGCCCGTCCGAGCAGGGTGCAATCTAGGTGGCTCTCCTAAAGAGCTGCTTAGAAAAAGTTTTTAGGTTTATTATTTTCAGTGAGTCCTGCTGGCAACAGGCTCACTGCATCGAGGGACTTAGGGGAGAGATTTTCAACTCACCTGCGTGCAGGATGGATTGGAGTCTTAGGCTACTGGACATAGCTTCAGAGGGAGTCGGAACACAGGTCACCCTGGGGTTCGTCCCGGAGCCGCGCCGCCGATCCCCCTTACAGATGCTGAAGATCGAGGGTCCGGAAACAGGCGGCAGAAGGCTCTTCAGCCTTCATGAAGGTAGCGCACAGCACTGCAGCTGTGCGCCATTGTTGCTACACACTTCACACTGAACGGTCACGGAGGGTGCAGGGCGCTGCTGGGGGCGCCCTGGGCAGCAATATTTAATACCTTTGATGGCAAAGAATACATCACATATAGCCATTGAGGCTATATGTATGTATTTAACCCAGGCCAGATATCTCAAAACCCGGGAGAAAAGCCCGCCGGATAGGGGGCGGGGCTTATTCTCCTCAGCACACAGCGCCATTTTCCTGCTCAGCTCCGCTGTGAGGAAGGCTCCCAGGACTCTCCCCTGCACTGCACTACAGAAACAGGGTAACAAAGAGAAGGGGGGCATATTTTGGCGATATTTATATATTTAAAGCGCATATAACAAAAACAACACCTTTTAGGGTTGTTTATATACATTTTATAGCGCTTTTGGTGTGTGCTGGCAAACTCTCCCTCTGTCTCCCCAAAGGGCTAGTGGGGTCCTGTCTTCGATAAGAGCATTCCCTGTGTGTCTGCTGTGTGTCGGTACATGTGTGTCGACATGTATGAGGACGATGTTGGTGTGGAGGCGGAGCAATTGCCGGTAATGGTGATGTCACCCCCTAGGGAGTCGACACCGGAATGGATGGCATTAATTATGGAATTACGTGATAATGTTAGTACATTACAAAAGTCAGTTGACGAAATGAGACGGCCGGAAGACCAGTTAGTACCTGCTCAGGCGTCTCAGACACCGTCAGGGGCTGTAAAACGTCCCTTACCTCAGTCAGTCGACACAGGTACCGACACAGATGAATCTAGTGTCGACGGTGAAGAAACAAACGTATTTTCCAATAGGGCCACACGTTATATGATCACGGCAATGAAGGAGGCTTTGCAGATCTCTGATACTGCGGGTACCTCAAAAAGGGGTATTATGTGGGGGGTAAAAAAAAACTACCTGTAGCTTTTCCAGAATCAGAGGAATTGAATGACGTGTGTGATGAAGCGTGGGTTAACCCAGATAGAAAACTGCTAATTTCTAAGAAGTTATTGGCATTATACCCTTTCCCACCAGAGGTTAGGGCGCGCTGGGAAACACCCCCTAGGGTGGATAAAGCGCTCACACGTTTATCAAAACAAGTGGCGTTGCCGTCTCCAGATACGGCCGCCCTCAAGGATCCAGCAGATAGGAGGCTGGAAACTACCCTGAAGAGTATATACACGCATACTGGTGTTATACTCCGACCAGCAATAGCCTCAGCCTGGATGTGCAGTGCTGGGGTAGTGTGGTTGGATTCCCTGACTGAAAATATTGATACCCTGGATAGGGACAGTATTTTATTGACTCTAGAGCAATTAAAGGATGCGTTTCTTTATATGCGAGATGCTCAGAGGGATGTTTGCACTCTGGCATCGAGAGTAAGTGCGATGTCCATATCTGCCAGAAGAAGTTTATGGACGCGACAGTGGTCAGGTGATGCGGATTCCAAAAGGCATATGGAAGTATTGCCATATAAAGGAGAGGAATTATTTGGGGTTGGTCTATCGGATCTGGTGGCCACGGCAACTGCCGGCAAATCCACTTTTTTACCTCAGACCCCCTCCCAACAGAAAAAGACACCGTCTTTTCAGCCGCAGTCCTTTCGCTCCTATAAAAA
The DNA here is from genome assembly GCF_028390025.1 of Pseudophryne corroboree. Lineage (NCBI taxonomy): Eukaryota > Metazoa > Chordata > Amphibia > Anura > Myobatrachidae > Pseudophryne > Pseudophryne corroboree. The sequence continues at coordinate 733,101,454 of NC_086446.1, forward strand.
CAAGCGGGCAAAAGGACAGTCTTATCTGCCACGAGGCAGAGGAAAGGGTAAGAGAGGGCAGCAAGCAGCCCCTGCCCAGGACCAGAAGCCCGCCCCGGGTTCTACAAAGCCATCAGCATGACGCTGGGGCTTTACAAGCGGACTCAGGAGCGGTGGGGGGTCGACTAAAGATTTTCAGCAATCAGTGGGCTCGCTCACAGGTGGACCCGTGGATCCTGCAGATAGTATCTCAGGGTTACATGTTGGAATTCGAAAGATCTCCCCCTCGCCGTTTCCTAAAGTCTGCTTTACCAACGTCTCCCTCAGAAAGGGCGACGGTATTGGAAGCCATTCACAAGCTGTATTCTCAGCAGGTGATAGTCAAGGTACCCCTCCTACAACAGGGAAAGGGGTATTATTCCACACTATTTGTGGTACCGAAGCCGGACGGTTCGGTAAGACCTATTCTAAATCTGAAATCCTTGAACCTGTACATACAGAAATTCAAGTTCAAGATGGAGTCACTAAGAGCAGTGATAGCGAATCTGGAAGAAGGGGACTTCATGGTGTCCCTGGACATAAAAGATGCTTATCTGCATGTCCCAATTTACCCCTCACACCAAGGGTATCTCAGGTTCGTGATACAAGACTGTCATTATCAGTTTCAAACGCTGCCGTTTGGTTTGTCCACGGCACCTCGGGTCTTTACCAAGGTAATGACCGAAATGATGGTTCTTCTACGAAGAAAAGGCGTATTAATTATCCCTTACTTGGACGATCTCCTGATAAGGGCAAAGTCCAGAGAACAGCTGGAAGTCGGTGTAGCACTAACCCAAGTAGTGCTTCAACAACACGGGTGGATTCTGAATCTTCCAAAATCTCAATTGACCCCGACGACACGTCTGCTGTTCCTGGGAATGATTCTGGACACGGTTCAGAAAAAGGTGTTTCTCCCGGAGGAGAAAGCAAGGGAGTTATCCGAACTTGTCAGGAACCTCCTAAAACCAGGAAATGTGTCAGTACATCAATGCACAAGAGTCCTGGGAAAGATGGTGGCTTCTTACGAAGCAATTCCATTAGGCAGATTCCATGCACGAATATTTCAGTGGGATCTGCTGGACAAATGGTCCGGATCGCATCTGCACATGCATCAGCGGATAACACTGTCACCAAGGACAAGGTTGTCTCTCCTGTGGTGGTTGCAGAGTGCCCATCTGTTAGAGGGCCGCAGGTTCGGCATACAGGACTGGGTCCTGGTGACTACGGATGCCAGCCTACGGGGCTGGGGAGCAGTCACACAGGGAAGAAACTTCCAGGGTGTATGGTCAAACCTGGAGACGTCTCTTCACATAAATATACTAGAGCTAAGAGCAATCTACAATGCTCTAAGCTTGGCGAAACCGCTGCTTCAGGGTCAGCCGGTGTTGATCCAGTCGGACAACATCACGGCAGTCGCCCACGTAAACAGACAAGGCGGCACGAGAAGCAGAAGAGCAATGACAGAAGCTGCAAGGATTCTTCGCTGGGCGGAAAATCATGTCATAGCACTGTCAGCAGTGTTCATCCCGGGAGTGGACAACTGGGAAGCAGACTTCCTCAGCAGACACGACCTTCACCCGGGAGAGTGGGGACTTCATCCGGAAGTTTTCCACATGATTGTGAACCATTGGGAAAAACCAAAGGTGGACATGATGGCGTCTCGCCTCAACAAAAAACTGGACAGATATTGCGCCAGGTCAAGAGACCCTCAGGCAATAGCTGTGGACGCTCTGGTAACACCGTGGGTGTACCAGTCAGTGTATGTGTTTCCTCCTCTGCCTCTCATACCAAAGGTACTGAGAATTATACGGAAAAGGGGAGTAAGAACAATACTAGTGGCTCCGGATTGGCCAAGAAGAACTTGGTATCCGGAACTTCAAGAGATGCTCACGGAAGATCCGTGGCCTCTACCTCTAAGAAGGGATCTGCTTCAGCAGGGACCTTGTATGTTCCAAGACTTACCGCGACTGCGTTTGACGGCATGGCGGTTGAACGCCGGATTCTAAAAGAAAAGGGCATTCCAGAGGAAGTTATTCCTACCTTGATTAAAGCTAGGAAGGAAGTGACCGCACAACATTATCACCGCATTTGGAGAACATATGTTGCGTGGTGTGAGGCCAAGAAGGCCCCAACGGAAGAATTTCAATTGGGTCGATTCCTACATTTCCTGCAGGCAGGATTGTCTATGGGCCTCAAATTGGGGTCGATTAAAGTTCAAATTTCGGCCTTATCAATCTTCTTCCAGAAAGAATTGGCTTCAGTGCCTGAAGTACAAACTTTTGTCAAGGGTGTACTACATATACAACCCCCAATTGTGCCTCCAGTGGCACCGTGGGATCTAAACGTAGTTTTGGAATTTCTCAAATCTCATTGGTTTGAGCCTCTCAAATCGGTAGATTTGAAGTATCTTACATGGAAAGTAACCATGCTATTGGCCCTGGCTTCAGCCAGGAGAGTTTCAGAGTTGGCGGCTTTATCGTACAAAAGCCCATATCTGATTTTCCATTCGGACAGGGCAGAACTGCGGACACGTCCTCATTTTCTCCCTAAGGTGGTTTCGGCTTTTCACTTGAACCAGCCTATTGTGGTGCCTGCGGCTACTAGCGACTTGGAGGACTCCAAGTTACTGGACGTTGTCAGAGCATTGAAAATATATATTTCAAGGACAGCTGGAGTCAGAAAATCTGACTCGTTGTTTATCTTGTATGCACCCAACAAGATGGGTGCTCCTGCGTCTAAGCAGACGATTGCTCGTTGGATCTGTAGCACAATTCAACTTGCACATTCTGTGGCAGGCCTGCCACAGCCTAAAACTGTAAAAGCCCACTCCACAAGGAAGGTGGGCTCATCTTGGGCGGCTGCCCGAGGGGTCTCGGCATTACAACTTTGCCGAGCAGCTACGTGGTCAGGGGAGAACACGTTTGTAAAATTTTACAAATTTGATACTCTGGCTAAAGAGGACTTGGAGTTCTCTCATTCGGTGCTGCAGAGTCATCCGCACTCTCCCGCCCGTTTGGGAGCTTTGGTATAATCCCCATGGTCCTGACGGAGTCCCCAGCATCCACTAGGACGTTAGAGAAAATAAGAATTTACTTACCGATAATTCTATTTCTCGTAGTCCGTAGTGGATGCTGGGCGCCCATCCCAAGTGCGGATTGTCTGCATTACTTGTACATAGTTATTGTTACAAAAATCGGGTTATTATTGTTGTGAGCCATCTTTTTTAAGAGGCTACTTCTTTGTTATCATACTGTTAACTGGGTTCAGATCACAAGTTGTACGGTGTGATTGGTGTGGCTGGTATGAGTCTTACCCGGGATTCAAGATCCTTCCTTATTGTGTACGCTCGTCCGGGCACAGTACCTAACTGAGGCTTGGAGGAGGGTCATAGGGGGAGGAGCCAGTACACACCATGTGATCCTAAAAGCTTGCTTTTGTGCCCTGTCTCCTGCGGAGCCGCTATTCCCCATGGTCCTGACGGAGTCCCCAGCATCCACTACGGACTACGAGAAATAGAATTATCGGTAAGTAAATTCTTATTATTGTATATATTATGCGAGTGATGTCTTTTGCTTTACATACATTATATATATATATATATATATATATATAAATTGATATATATATATATATATATATATATATATATATATATATATATTCAAAATCCCACATTTTTGGGTCCCCTACTGAGATAATTACATATATTATATATTAATTGTATATATAAATGTATTATATACATATATAATATAATGTAAAAAGCTCCGGCACTCCAGTCCTCCCCTGCAGGGTATATCCTGCTCAGGTGCCTTTCCCAGGGCTCAAAACCCTATCATGTACAAATCCAAAGAATCAGAGGCGGCACTCAGAGACTCTTAAACAAGTGAAAAAACTGTATTGGTGAGGTCAACGTTTCGGGGACCACCTCCCCGTCTTCAGGACAAACACAGTGCACAAGTGAATATTTAAATACACACTTACCCCCCCTCCTCCTTCCGATCTCCCCTCCAGCGCCCGCCGCAGCCACGCCAGCCGTACTTCCTTTCATTATCTCAGTAGGGAAACCAGAAATGTGTGATTTTGAATTTTGGATAAGGGATACTCAACCTGTATATTGTTTTTCAATTAGTTTTGAGCATGCAATATGTTTAGAGCACTGTGGAAATCTGCCTGGATATGGCTATTATACAGTATGTTTCTGATCCATCTCCTCTTTAATTATGTTGCTTGCCCTATGAAGTGTTAATGGAAACTGTAGGTATACACTGTGATTTCGGAGCTGATCAGCCCTGGTCTGATGCCTAATATTTGCAGGGGTAATAGGCTGATCCCATGTTACAGATGTTTTCCTTATATTCTGTTAAGGATACGGTCATTAGGTCTACACAGCTTAGGTCGACAGTCATTAAGGTCGACCTTTTAAGGTTGACGTGGTAATTAGGTCGACATGTACTAGGTCGACAGGTCAAAAGGTCGACATGAGTTTTTCACATTTTTTTTTCATTTTTTGGATTTTTTCATACTTAATGATCCACATGGACTATTATTGGAATGGTAACCTGTGCCGAGCGAAGTGAGCCCTGCGAGGGGACACGGTGCACTAATTGGGGTTCCCCGCCACTTTGTAAAGAAATCAACGCCAAAAACAGTCAAAAAACCCATGTCGACCTTTTGATTTGTCGACCTAGTACATGTTAACCTAATGACCACGTCGATCTATTGTCCCTGTCAACCTAATGCATGTCGACCTTCCATGGTCGAACTAAAGACTAAGTTGTGTCTATCCAACAACCCATACCCCTCTGTTATGTCTCGCAATGCACTTTGTAATGCAACTTCTCATTTTAATCACCTTTGTTTCTTCATTTATAATTATTATTTAATTACGTATTCAGCAGCATCTTACATTGGGAAAACACTGTATACAAAAATGATTGTACAACCCAGTACAGTATAGGCATATCGATATATACTGGAAGGTTTAAGGCCAAATACAACCTAAAAGCTGTGGCTCGAACACAAGGGATAGTGCGTAAGATGTGATATAGGTTGAGTATCCCTTATCCAAAATGCTTGGGACCAGAAGTATTTTGGATATCGGATTTTTCCGTATTTTGGAATAATTGCATACCATAATGAGATATCATGGCGATGGGACCTAAGTCTAAGCACAGAATGCACTTATGTTTCATATACACCTTAGACACACAGCCTGAAGGTCATTTAATACAATATTTTTTAATAACTTTGTGTATTAAACAAAGTTTGTGTACATTGAGCCATCAGAAAAGAAAGGTTTCACTATCTGTCTCACTCGTAAAAGTCAGTATTTCAGAATATTTGGATATTAGATACTCAGCCTGTACTAAGGGGGAGGTTCCCCCCCCCCTCCCCAAAGCATGGATAGAGATAAAGTAGAGAGATGTAGGCGGCTCATTTATCATTGTATGTTTGCGGCTATATCCCGAAAACAAAATGGGATAGCCGCAAATATGAAGTATTCCGCGAATGTAAGAAGGAGGGACCACAGCAGATATCTCCGATACCTGCTGTAATCTCTCCCCATCCATTCCTACAGCAGCCGCATCCCCCATAGGTTCCTATGGGGGATGCGATGCTGACCGATCTACCAATATCTGGAATGTGATGCATTCCTGACATTGGCCCCTGCAGCTACTGCCGTCTGACGATGACGGTAGCACATTATAGCCTATGGGCTATAGATCATGCTTGTAGCCGGCGGAGGGTTCCCCCGGAAGGGGACTCTGTGCTTGTGCGGTCTTAGCTGACAGCACGTGTCTAGACCCCCCTTGTCCAGAGGTGGATTTAGACCTCATGGGGCCCTAAGCAAGATACAGATTTGGGCCATATCTTCCACTAACAATCCACAGCACTATATTTTCCTTCCTGATTTATGCCTCTTACATTACTTGTTGTTTTTCCACCTCTATTAAAGTATATTACTTTCCCCTTTCACTGAGTGCACCATGGGGGTCATTCCGAGTTGTTCGCTTGTTATTTTTTTCTCGCAACGGAGCGATTAGTCGCTAATGCGCATGCGCAATGTCCGCAGTGCGACTGCGCCAAGTAAATTTGCTATGCAGTTAGGTTTTTTACTCACGGCATTACGAGGTTTTTTCTTCGTTCTGGTGATCGTAATGTGATTGACAGGAAGTGGGTGTTTCTGGGCGGAAACTGGCCGTTTTATGGGTGTGTGCGAAAAAACGCTACCGTTTCTGGGAAAAACGCGGGAGTGGCTGGAGAAACGGAGGAGTGTCTGGCCGAACGCTGGGTGTGTTTGTGACGTCAAACCAGGAACGACAAGCACTGAACTGATCGCACTGGAAGAGTAAGTCTCGAGCTACTCAGAAACTGCACAGAGAAGTCTTTTCGCAATATTGCGAATCTTTCGTTCGCAATTTTGATAAGCTAAGATTCACTCCCAGTAGGCGGCGGCTTAGCGTGTGCAAATCTGCTAAAAGCAGCTTGCGAGCGAACAACTCGGAATGACCCCCCATGTCCACTCACTGACTGCATTTTATAATACCCATTATTACCCTCTTCAGTCAATGTGACTGTATTCATTATATATCAGTGCCCCACTGATTGTAGCAGGCAGGCCCCCATCACCTATACACAGTAGTGCTTAAAATAGAGTATAGTGGCATATTGATTTATCATCAGTCAGTGGAGGTCTTAGTCCACCGGAAATGCCCTCCATACAGCTATATTAGCGGGCCCTCCGTACAACCATAATAGCAGGCCCTCCTTGGACCCACAGGCACAGCCAGCCTTATGCATAGGCAAACTAGGCAAATTGCCTAGGGGAGAGGTTCCCAAACTGTGTGCCGTGGCTCCCTGGGGTGCCTCGGGACACTTGCAGGGGTGCCCTGGGTTGGTGGTCCAGGACCAATTCAAATTATTCATGGTCAATATAATAGGCAAAACCAGTGCTGGTGGCTGCCAGTCATAAAATATGTGACCAAACAGAAGCAAATCTTGTCCCTCACCACACAACTGACCCTAAGGATGACATATAAACGCGATCTACTTAATATAATATTTATTCCTAAATTTCTCAATAAGAAATTTTTGGCCTAGGGGTGCTGTGAAAAAAATTCTGATATTCTAGGGCGCCGTGATTCAAAAAAGTTTGGAATCCACTGGCCTAGGGCATTTGGGATGTCTAGGGGCACAAGCAGCTTATGCTGATTACAGTGATATGTGGCATGCCTTTATTCTGTGTGTGACTGCAGCTGTATCTGCATACTAAAAGCTGCGTTACAGTGTATTCCTGGAAATCACTGTAACATAGCATTTCATATACAGATACAGCCAGTCACACACACAATATAGGCATGCCACATATCATTTTATTCAGCAGAAGCTGCTTATGTGTCATAGTCACATAGCAATGCAAATAAGATGGCAAAAAAGGCGCCTAACGTTAGCAGAACTGGCCCGTAAGCTGCCAGCTGACTCATGCCAAGCATCTCCTGCTGCATGGCATATTGATGCAAGATATATGAGGACACTTCTGTATCCAAGCAGAGGTCACAGTGTTAGTGGCTGTGTGAGTGCTGTCTGTGTGAGTACTGTCTGCGGGTGGGTTGGTTGTGCAATAGTGTTCAGCATATGTGTAAGGGGCGTTATGCGTGTCATGTACAGATGTGTCCACATACATCTTTGCTATATCCCGCCATGTATGGCACGGTTTTGCATGCCATAAACTCAGAGATTTAGCCATGCTTTGTGTTTTTTATTAATTTGCTTCTTTAATATGTTATTTTATACACATTCTATTACGGCAAATAAAAACATTTTAATTCATACACTCGCTACTCGTGAAAAACAGCTTAGCCGTGTTTTGCATGTTGTGCCAAATTGGTAAAAAAGCAAAGATGTAAGTGGACATATATGCATTAATTATGTCGGACATATGTGTAAAGGGCATTATGTGAATAAGGGCATTAATAATGTGCAGCTTAAGTGTAAGGGACATTATGTGTATAAGGGCATTAATAAAGGTTGGCATAATGTGTAAGGCGCATTATGGCCCTCATTCCGAGTTGATCGCTCGCAAGGCGATTTTAGCAGAGTTACACACGCTAAGCCGCCGCCTACTGGGAGTGAATCTTAGCTTCTTAAAATTGCGACCGATGTATTCGCAATATTGCGATTACTAACTACTTAGCAGTTTCAGAGTAGCTTCAGACTTACTCTGCCTGTGCGATCAGTTCAGTGCTTGTCGTTCCTGTTTTGACGTCACAAACACACCCAGCGTTCGCCCAGACACTCCCCCGTTTCCCCGGCCACTCCTGCGTTTTTTCCGGAAACGGTAGCGTTTTTTCCCGCACGCCCATAAAACGGCCTGTTTCCGCCCAGTAACACCCATTTCCTGTCAATCACATTACGATCGCCGGAGCGATGAAAAAGCCGTGAGTAAAAATACTATCTCCATTGTAAAATTACTTGGCGCAGTCGCAGTGCGAATATTGCGCATGCGTACTAAGCGGAATTTCACTGCGATGCGATGAAAAATACCGAGCGATCAACTCGGAATGAGGGCCTATGTTTATAAGGACATTCATAATGTGTGTTATATGTGTAAGGGGCATTACTGTGTGGGATTATGTGTATAAAGGCACAACTAATGTGTGGCATTATGTGTATAAGGTGCTCTACTGTGTATGCGTTAAGTATAGAAAGGGCACTACTGTGTGGTCTAATGTATACAGTATGTATGTATAATAATAAAGAGCAATATGGTGTGGTGTAATGTGAATAAGAAGCAATTCAGTGTGATGTAATGTAAGGGGCACTACTGTAAGAAGTACCGGTAAAGTGGTACTACTGTGAATAAGGGACACTATCGCATGTTATGATGTGAATAACGTTGCACTACTGTGTGGCATAATTTAAATTGGGGGTACTGTTGTGTGGCCATGCCCCTTCCCAGCAAGAACATGCCCCTTTTTGTGCTGCGCCGCTGAATGTGCGCACTGTTCCTATTTAAAATATAGGGCGGTAGGAGCACCAAAATGAGGACTGCTATGGGTGAGGGGTGATGGTGGTGGGCAAGGGGTACAGGTCAGATGTGGAACTAGCGGCGATGCTAGAGAGCACCAGCCAAAATCTTGCCTAGGGCATCATATTGGTTAGGGGCGGCTCTACCCACAGGGCCCCCTGAGACCCACAGTGCCCTAAGCGGCCTAGTGGTAAATCCTCCGCTGCCCTTGTCTCTGAGGGTGCTGGAACATACATCAGCCTGAAGAGATCGCATATTGCAATGCGATCTTGGGCGGTAAGAACCCACCCAGATCGCATTGACTATGCAATATGTGATAAATGGTTCTCATAAAGCACTAACCAGTCGGCTTCTAAGTCTCATTTTACAGACCGTGAGCCTGATTCTGATTTGCAAGCAAAAGATTGGAGTGTGATAAATCCATCCAATCAGTGGCGGATACAGGGGGGGGCACCAAGGCATGTGCCCCCCCTGTCGTTTAGAGATTATTATTTTTTTATACCGCGGACAGCTTCATTACTCTAGGCTCCGCTTTCAGCAGCTCTGCCTCCAGCATTCTTCTTGCTGGGCTAGGCTTGATCTGAGCTCCTCTGCAGTGCAGTGCAGAGGAGCTCAGCAGCCACAACGCGGATGCCATACTAAGTGACAGCTCAGCCCAGCCGTCGGCACCCGGAGGAGGTGGACCCAGTGCTGTTGAGGGACAGCGCAGCGCCGCTGCAGGGACTTCCGGTCAGGTTGGCCACCATGACCACGACAACGCCGGTGCCGCGGTCCGGATGCCCAGCAGGCCACGAGGTGAGCACTGACCTGAATCAGAAGATGATGCCCTGGTCCTGCTTTCATTAGTCTGGGATTGGGGAGTAGCGGAGCTGCCGTGTGCAGGGTGAAGGGCCAAGACGTGGAAGTTAAGGGGCTGCTGCTGCTTAGGTGAGGAGTGGATGAGGACGGAGGTCTGCTGATGCTGAGGACTGGGGAGGGGGTGCTGTGAGGAGCAGAGTTGCAGTGCTGGATGGGCTAGGTGTGGAGCGGGTGGGGTTGAACTTAGAGACAGCAGAAAGGTCAGGACAGAGGTGGAAGTAAGGAGACTGCTGCTGCTGCCACCTCTGTCATCCACTCCACAGTCAGTCACCAACTTACTCCCCGTCACCCTCAGTCTCTCTCTCTGTCACCCACTTACTCCCCGTCACCCTCAGTCTCTCTCTCTGTCACCCACTTACTCCCCGTCACCCTCAGTCTCTCTCTCTCTGTCACCCACTTACTCCCCGTCACCCTCAGCCTCTCTCTCTCTCTGTCACCCACTTACTCCCCGTCACCCTCAGCCTCTCTCTCTCTCTGTCACCCACTTACTCCCCGTCAGCCTCAGTCTCTCTCTCTGTCACCCACTTACTCCCCGTCACCCTCAGCC